>NW_021145379.1:0-26457 GCF_002837175.3 Physeter macrocephalus | reverse complement strand
CAGTGAGAGGCCCGCGTACCGCAAAAAAAAAAAAAAAAAAAAAAAGTTTGCAGAGCCCCGGGCACACAGCCAGGGCCTCGCATGCCCATGAAACTCCGCGCTGGGCTCGTTCACGGTGGGAACATCCAGATCCAATCCCCGCCAGAGACAAGCAGAGGCTGAGTCAGGTGCCAACTGCTCAGGCACTAAACTCCACTCACTCCGTATTCCAGACGGCTGCGCCCGCGTCCCGGGCAGAAATCTGCTGCCTCGAATAGGAACAAAGCACCAGTTGGAGTCTGATTTCCAGCTTGGATCTCCAGGGCTTCCACCGTCCCCAAAGCGCCTTGCAACGCGCTCAGAAATCGTGCTTCGACTTGGATCACTCCGACGCCGAGGACAATAAAAGCCATCGGCGGGGCCACCACAGCAGTGGGTACGCAGCCTCAGAGGGCCTTTTACCGCTGCAGAAATCAAATCGACCTCTGCGCTCTGTGTGTCCCCTGCTCACATTTTCACTGGGTGGGTATTTTTACCCCAGTTCAAAGTGTGGAACAACATCCAAACTGAATCAGACCGGAGCTAACCTTGACAAATGGACCTTCCATTCTCGGCTAGTGCCTGAAATGAGGGAAGGCGGGAGAAGAGGGGTCCCTTTTACGCTGATCGCGTATCACATTCACGGCTGGTGGCCTTCATTTTGACACCCGCGTACACTGAGCTCACGTAGGACCTACAGTGAGAAGACCATTCGACAAGAGACCTCGCTCCCGCCCCCTCTCGGGGCCTCAGTTTCCTCATCTGCAAATGAGAGTCAATTCTCATGTGATTTCTTTGGGGAGGAGGCATGGCACAGCCTCGGAGCCAGAGAGCTGGGCCTGCAGCTGGAGGCCTCGGCGCTGAGTCACCCTATCTGAAGCACAGCCCACTGCCCGCCCCAGCGACAGGAGGGAACACACAAGACAGGACATGATGCTGAGGGTGCGCCTGTGACCTGACTCGGGGGTGGGGCAGGGGAGGCGGGGCCCCTGATGCTGGGGGGGTGTGAGCTACACATGCAGCACAGGGTCGCACCAGGGCCAATCTCTGGGCCAGGCCTCCCCAGACCAGCCCCTTCTGTCTCTTCTAAGGCTTGCTTACCTAAGCCAAACCTTTCTGCTTGAAATTATGCGACTGCGTCTCTGTCACTTACCACCAAAACGATCCTGACCAGCGCCTCTCTGGCTCAAAGCTGAGACCTCTCCTTCCACAAGGAAGTAAAAAGGATTTCTTGGGGCTTCCCTGGTGGCGCAGTGGTTGTGCGTCCGCCTGCGGATGCAGGGGAACCGGGCTCGCGCCCTGGTCAGGGAGGATCCCACACAGAGGGAGGCCCGCGTACCGAAAAAAAAAAAAAAAAAAAAAAAAAAAAAGGATTTCTTTTAAGTCTCACCGCATTCAAATGCAAGGCCCCAGACCTGGTTTGTCTTGGTTTGGAGGTTTTGTTTTGTTCCTCTTTGGTGGGTTTCCGGAAGAGGCTGCTCTCACACATCTCTGGGACGGGAAGGACCCTGAGTGTCAGGGGGAGATGGACACCCATGACCAGGGCCACACCCTGCTCCAAAGAACAACCCCTCCCGGCACCGAATGCCCCCACGTGAACAGCCAGGCCCGCGTACCGCAAAAAAAAAAAAAAAAAAAAAAAAAAAAAAAGGATTTCTTTTAAGTCTCACCGCATTCAAATGCAAGGCCCCAGACCTGGTTTGTCTTGGTTTGGAGGTTTTGTTTTGTTTCTCTTTGGTGGGTTTCCGGAAGAGGCTGCTCTCACACATCTCTGGGACGGGAAGGACCCTGAGTGTCAGGGGGGAGATGGACACCCATGACCAGGGCCACACCCTGCTCCAAAGAGCAACCCCTCCCGGCACCGAATGCCCCCACGTGAACAACCCTGCTGCCCTCCTGTCACGCTGCAGCAGAGCTCCGTTACTCGGACTACTTTGCCAGGCATCTTCTGTAGAAACAAATACATCTGGTTGTTTTTGTAAGAGGAGGCCCAGAACGGAGCAGGCCTCCCCGTGGTGCGTGACTGGCCTGGCACTGATCCTCGAGCTGAGTGGACAGTACCACCTCTGCCAACGGTGGTCACGGCCAGAGAGGGGCCCGGGACTCACCCGTCACAATCCTGGCCACTCCCCCCATGTTCCAACCAGACACTGTCTTCCTATCCTAGGGCTGCTCTAAGGAAGTACACACACTGGGCAGCTTCAACAATAGAAGTGAATTGTCTTACAGTCCGGAGACTGGAGGTCCAAGATGCAGGGCTGGTTTCTCCTGAGGGCTCTCTGCTGGTCTTGCAGACGGCTGCCTTCTCCCTGTGTCCTCACTGCTTCCCTCCCTGTGTGTCTGTGTCCCGATTTCCCCTTTTTATAAGGACATCATTCACATTGGGTGAGGGTCCAGCCTATGACCTAACTCTGACCTAATCACCTCTTTAGAGACCCTACCCCCAAGTAAGATCACGCTGAGGCAGCAGGGGTTAGGACTTCAGAGCCTGAACGTGGGGGGGCCCAACTCACGACCTCCTTCCCCTCTCGCCTGTCAGCCTTCCCACGAGCTGTTCCCTCGGTCTGTCCCCACCCTTCCTGCTAAAGGCAACTCAACCTCCAGCTCAGAGCCCAAGTACCACCCCTGCAGGGGCACCTGCCTCCCCAACCCCAGGCCAGGGCTGGACCCACTACGTGTGCTAAGGTCCCCTCGTCCCTGGGGAGCATGAGGGTGGGGGGTCTGGCCTGTCTGTTCTGGGACCACCTGGAACAGGGGCTGTGCCGGCACAGTCCAGGCTCTATTCCCAAGGCTGCTCAACTAAGGCATGAATGAATGAAGGAATGAATGAAGGAATGAATGACTCATGGCATTTTCACAGTAGTCCCTATAGAAGGCAGCGGAAGAGGCACAAGTCTGGCCCATCCTCTCTCAGTCACTCCCCAAATGTCATTAAAACCACATCCTGGAGTGCCCGGGGGCCCAGGTACTCTCCCGAGCTTCCAAGGTATCGTCCACAGCGAGGAGTGGGCAGAGGCTCACCTGCGTCCCAGCTCCTCCCGGACAAGCCGTGGGGCCCCCCTCCTCTCTGTCTTTTCTCCTCATCTGCAAAATGGGATCACAACACGCCCACACCCAACACGCTGCTGTGAGGACGGAGGAGTTGACTGTGTGCAGTGCTGGGGAGGGTGCTGGCTCGGGGAGGCATCCAAAATGAGAAGGAAGATAAACCACAGCTTCCGCCAGGCTGCCCTACGGTCAGGCTGTGCCCCAGCCTTCCGCGTAGGACCTCCTTAATCCTCAGGGTCATCGGAGATCAGGCTGCCACCCGCCGCCCTCACCGATAAGGTCCCTGAGGCTCGGTCAGCAGACTCTGGCCTTGAAACCTAGCAGGACCCTGCGCGGGTTCCCGGGTACAAAACCCTGTTGCTAAATAACCAAGGGAGCTTTTCTGGCCCCGTTAGTCTCGCCTCAGGTGGTGTCTTGGTTGCTCCTCCCTTAATAGGCAACTGTTCGAACCTGCCCTTTGGAACTCAGGGAAGGTCCTGGAGGCTAGAGTCTTGCCTACAAGAAGCGGGGCGGGGGGCGGGGGGACAGAAAGTCTTCCGCGCCCAGGAGCCCACGGGGTCCTGCTCGGTTTCAGCCTCAGCCTTCCAGTCCCCAGCAGCGCCGTCCTGAACCCGTGAAGGAAACGAGCCGATGAGAACACCCTGTGGTCCCGCCAGGGATTCTGCAGAACCGTCCTGTTAGCGCACCACTCCTGCTGACATGACCAGGGTAGTAAGTGCCCGCTGAGCCTGCGCGTCCGGAGCCTGTGCTCCGCAACGGGAGAGGCCACAACAGAGGGAGGCCCGCGTACCGCAAAAAAAAAAAAAAAAAAAAAAAAAAAAGGATTTCTTTTAAGTCTCACCCCATTCAAATGCAAGGCCCCAGACCTGGTTTGTCTTGGTTTGGAGGTTTTGTTTTGTTTCTCTTTGGTGGGTTTCCGGAAGAGGCTGCTCTCACACATCTCTGGGACGGGAAGGACCCTGAGTGTCAGGGGGAGATGGACACCCATGACCAGGGCCACACCCTGCTCCAAAGAACAACCCCTCCCGGCACCGAATGCCCCCACGTGAACAGCCCTGCTGCCCTCCTGTCACGCTGCAGCAGAGCTCCGTTACTCGGACTACTTTGCCAGGCATCTTCTGTAGAAACAAATACATCTGGTTGTTTTTGTAAGAGGAGGCCCAGAACGGAGCAGGCCTCCCCGTGGTGCGTGACTGGCCTGGCACTGATCCTCGAGCTGAGTGGACAGTACCACCTCTGCCAACGGTGGTCACGGCCAGAGAGGGGCCCGGGACTCACCCGTCACAATCCTGGCCACTCCCCCCATGTTCCAACCAGACACTGTCTTCCTATCCTAGGGCTGCTCTAAGGAAGTACACACACTGGGCAGCTTCAACAATAGAAGTGAATTGTCTTACAGTCCGGAGACTGGAGGTCCAAGATGCAGGGCTGGTTTCTCCTGAGGGCTCTCTGCTGGTCTTGCAGACGGCTGCCTTCTCCCTGTGTCCTCACTGCTTCCCTCCCTGTGTGTCTGTGTCCCGATTTCCCCTTTTTATAAGGACATCATTCACATTGGGTGAGGGTCCAGCCTATGACCTAACTCTGACCTAATCACCTCTTTAGAGACCCTACCCCCAAGTAAGATCACGCTGAGGCAGCAGGGGTTAGGACTTCAGAGCCTGAACGTGGGGGGGCCCAACTCACGACCTCCTTCCCCTCTCGCCTGTCAGCCTTCCCACGAGCTGTTCCCTCGGTCTGTCCCCACCCTTCCTGCTAAAGGCAACTCAACCTCCAGCTCAGAGCCCAAGTACCACCCCTGCAGGGGCACCTGCCTCCCCAACCCCAGGCCAGGGCTGGACCCACTACGTGTGCTAAGGTCCCCTCGTCCCTGGGGAGCATGAGGGTGGGGGGTCTGGCCTGTCTGTTCTGGGACCACCTGGAACAGGGGCTGTGCCGGCACAGTCCAGGCTCTATTCCCAAGGCTGCTCAACTAAGGCATGAATGAATGAAGGAATGAATGAAGGAATGAATGACTCATGGCATTTTCACAGTAGTCCCTATAGAAGGCAGCGGAAGAGGCACAAGTCTGGCCCATCCTCTCTCAGTCACTCCCCAAATGTCATTAAAACCACATCCTGGAGTGCCCGGGGGCCCAGGTACTCTCCCGAGCTTCCAAGGTATCGTCCACAGCGAGGAGTGGGCAGAGGCTCACCTGCGTCCCAGCTCCTCCCGGACAAGCCGTGGGGCCCCCCTCCTCTCTGTCTTTTCTCCTCATCTGCAAAATGGGATCACAACACGCCCACACCCAACACGCTGCTGTGAGGACGGAGGAGTTGACTGTGTGCAGTGCTGGGGAGGGTGCTGGCTCGGGGAGGCATCCAAAATGAGAAGGAAGATAAACCACAGCTTCCGCCAGGCTGCCCTACGGTCAGGCTGTGCCCCAGCCTTCCGCGTAGGACCTCCTTAATCCTCAGGGTCATCGGAGATCAGGCTGCCACCCGCCGCCCTCACCGATAAGGTCCCTGAGGCTCGGTCAGCAGACTCTGGCCTTGAAACCTAGCAGGACCCTGCGCGGGTTCCCGGGTACAAAACCCTGTTGCTAAATAACCAAGGGAGCTTTTCTGGCCCCGTTAGTCTCGCCTCAGGTGGTGTCTTGGTTGCTCCTCCCTTAATAGGCAACTGTTCGAACCTGCCCTTTGGAACTCAGGGAAGGTCCTGGAGGCTAGAGTCTTGCCTACAAGAACCGGGGCGGGGGGCGGGGGGACAGAAAGTCTTCCGCGCCCAGGAGCCCACGGGGTCCTGCTCGGTTTCAGCCTCAGCCTTCCAGTCCCCAGCAGCGCCGTCCTGAACCCGTGAAGGAAACGAGCCGATGAGAACACCCTGTGGTCCCGCCAGGGATTCTGCAGAACCGTCCTGTTAGCGCACCACTCCTGCTGACATGACCAGGGTAGTAAGTGCCCTCTGCACCTCTTTTAATCGGGTGTATCCAAGGGGCTGCGTAAGGAGATAACGTGTCACCGAGACAGCCTGCCTCCGCTTCATGACTGCACCATCCTCTGTGCCCGGACCCCCCGGCCTCTATCCGATTTGCCAGGTAGCCACTTGAGAGCCGACCTGGTCCACCTCCAGGGACTTGGGCTCACCCCCTCCTGCAGTCAGCCCCGCATGCCCGCTGCCGTAGGCCAAGCGCAGGCAGGGGCACGGGCTCCCCTGGCTGTCAACGACATCCAACCACGAGGGCGAGGCCCCAGCAAAGTGGCAAGAACCAGGCAAGTGGGCAAGAGAGAGGGGCCCTGAAGTGCGGGAACCAGGCACTGCTCGGGCTGCACGCTCAGGTAGAAACCTGGCATACAGAACAGTTCCATTTATAACAGCATCCAAAGACACAGATCACCCAGGGACAAATCTAACCAACGAGGCAAAGACTTGCACACTGAGAGCTACATAACCCCACGAAAGGAAACGAAGGAAGAAAGACCTAAATAAATGGAAAGACCTCCGCGTTCAGGGACCGGAAGACTTAATAATGTTAAGACAACGATACAACCCAATCTCGAAATTCAATGCAATCCCTATCAAAATGCCGGTGGCAATTTTTACAGGAACAAAATATCCACCCTAAAATTCATACGGACTCTCAAAGGACCCTGGATAGGCAAAGCAATCTTGAAAAAGAAAGAAGGACAAAGTGGGGGAAATTTACTACAAAGCTGCAGACAGTCTGATGATGGCATAGGCTAGACACACAGACCAATGGACTAGAACAGAGCCCGAAATACACTCACAGCCGATGGCCAACTGGTTTTCAGCAAGGGGGTCAAGGTCATTCAGCGGGGAATGAAGAGTGGACAGCAAGAGCGAGGGGGGGCGTCAATACCACGAGGGTTGGGCCAGCGTCCAGGGCAGGGCCACTCCACTGGTCGCCCGTCCCACCCTGGTAGCTGGTCTTGAGGGAGCTCAGGAAATGCACAGATGAATGACCTTGTGCCCGGAAGGCTGCACAATTAACGAATAACAATGAACAAACCAGAGAGCTGAGAACCCGGGTTGGAGCACCCAACACCAGAGCCAACAATAAATCCCTCAAAGGTACTCGGGCCCCTTAACCCCCACCGACTCATTCCCCTTCCCTGCATCTCTCAGAGCAACGTTTGAAAATTATCCTCTTGACCCCGTGGGTCATAAAATCAGTTCTGAAAGCTGTGACCAGCACATTTCTCTAATGAAATGAAACTGAATCAAATAGAAAAAGTCAACGTGCTTCCTGGAGGATACCCCATCCTCCCCCCGCCAGGTTAAGGATCCCACCTTGGAAACATGCAAGGAAACTGATCCATGATTGCAGGGAGCCAGGACAAGCTCTGAGCTCCGGCTCTCAGCCGCCCACTATTTTTTTTTAACAGCTTTATTGAGATAGAATTCACACCCCATGCAAATCGCCCTTTTAAAGTGTGCAGTTCCATGATTTTTGGTATATTCAGAGTTTTGTAACCATCACCACAATCAATTTAAGAACGTTTCCATCACTCCAAAAAGAAACTCTGGATCCATCACGAGTCACTCCCATCTCTCCTGCACACGGCCCCTGTCAATCACGAGTCTAGTTTCTGTCTCTGTGAATTTGCCTACTCTGGACGTTCCATACGAATAGAGTTGCACAATATGTGGCCCTCTGTGTCTGGCTTCTTTCACTGAGCATGATGTTTTCAAGGTTGATCCCTGCTGCAGCCTGTGTCAGTACATTGCTCCTTTTTATTGCCAAATAATATTCCACTGCATGGATAGGCCACACTGTGTGTTTCCATTCAGCTGTTGATGGACATTCGGGTTGTGTCTCCGCTTCGCGGCAACCGCGAATAATGAGCAGAGACCTGGCATAACCCTTAAACAAACAGAAATCTCTTCAGCGGCAACGCTCACACTCTGCTTCTGATCGAGCCAGCCAAGTGTTCACGAAAAGGATATTCTTTTCTTCCGAAGGGTTTTCAAAACAAGAAAGTTAAAGGCAGCCTGCAAGTAGGGCTCTCAGCAAGAAAAGCTAAATAATCATTGTAGAAACGTGTCCTTGCCACGGGGCCTGAGCAAAAAATAAAACAAAACCAAGCCGAGCTGCACATAATAAGATTGAAATTCTGTGTGCAGCTCCAACAAAATTTCAAATCATTAAAATCTCATTATACTAATAATATGTTCCCTAGATCAACTTAACTAAAACACTGTCTTCTCCTAACAAAGTGCAGACATCCTCAGAAGCAGCAGCAGCTCAGGGAGTTTGAGGATGAAGGCGCAGATCCCGGGGCACCGTCTTCCGTCCCATCCCTGCACCTGTGTGCAGCCTGGACCCAATCGGCCAGCTGGCAGAAATGACACTGACTGGGCTCTGGCTCCTGAGTTCCCACCCCTTCACTTGATTTCTTCTCTCAAGTTTTCTTAAATGGAAGCAACTATCCAAATAGGTCATGATGGTCTTATTATATTTTATTATTTCTGTCCAGTTACCACCAGCCCACGGCCTTCTCTTTCTGCACCTCTTCTGTATTTGATGGATAAAGTGGGGAGTGGCCGTAACGGTAATGATGATGAGAATGCTGGCTAACACCTGTGTAGAGCTTATTATGTGCCTAACCCAGGCGTTTTCCCCAATTTTTACAATTACAATTTTCAAACGTGTAGAAACGTGTAAAGAACTTGACCGTGAACACCTGTACACCCACTGCCTGGAGTCTACCACTAACATTTTTCTGTAACTGTTTCATTATGTATCCATCCATCCCTCTATCTATCCAGAAATCTATCTGTATTAGTTGGCTGTGGCTCCCTTAACACATTACCACAAATGCAGTGGCTTAAAACAATATAAATTTATTATCTTATAGTTCTGGGGATCAGAAGTCCAAAACAGGTTTCCTTGGCTAACATCAAGATGTCAGCAGAGCTGTGCTCCTTCTGGAGGTGTAAGGGGAATCCGCTTCTTCGTTTTTCCAGCTTCTAGAGGTGCCAACGTTCCTTGGCTTGAGGCCCTGCATCACTCCAACCTCTGATTCCATCGACACACCTCTCTCCCTTACACTGACCTCCTGCCTCCCTCCTGTGAGGACCCTATGCCCACCTGGACGATCCAGGATCATCTCCCCATCTCAGGTTCCTTCACTTAATCACATCTGCTAAGTCCTTTTTACCACGTCAAGGTCATGCAGTCACAGGCGCTGGGTATTGGGATGTGGACATCACTGGGGGCCTGCCACACCATTTTAATTTTTCTGTATTTCAAAGTAAACTGCAGACAGGGATGCCTCTCCCCCTAAATATATACACATCACTAACTAGAGTACAGTGTTTATTTATAATCCTTTTCTTCTTTCTAGTTAAAATGTGCGTACACTGAAATGCACATTCTTCAGTGCACATTCAAGGGGTTTTGACAAATGCGTGCCCCTGTGTCTCTTAAACCCCTATCAAGATAGAGGACATTTTCACAGTCACAGAAGATTCTGTCCCGCCCCTCCCCAGCCAGGCCCCATCCCACTCCAGAGGCAACCACCAGAGATTAGCTGTGTCCATCTAGAACCCCTTCTCCCGAGAAACGGAGTCACAGTACGTGCTCCTTGGGTCTGGTTTCTTTTGCTCGGCAGAGCAGGGTTTTTTTGTTTGTTTTGCGGTACGCGGGCCTCTCACTGCTGTGGCCTCTCCCGTTGCGGAGCACAGGCTCTGGACGCGCAGGTCCAGCGGCCACGGCTCACGGGCCCAGCCGCTCCGCGGCACGTGGGATCCTCCCGGACCGGGGCACGAACCCGCGTCCCCTGCATCGGCAGGCGGACGCTCAACCACCGCGCCACCAGGGAAGCCCCCAAGCACAGCAGTTTTGAGAGTCACTGTGTCGCGTGCGCTGGTACCCGCTCCTTCTCATGGCCCAGCAGCCCCGCCCACCTCTCCATTCTCCTGTTGATGGGCAGCAGTCTCCGGGTCTTAGTTATCCTGAGTAAAGCTGCTACGAACATTCTGGTACAAGTCTTCGTATGCGCACAGGTTTCTATGTCTCTTAACTAAATATCTCAGACTGGAATTGCTGGGTCACAGGGAGGATGTAGGTTTAGTTCTTCGAGAAACTACCAAACTGACCTCCTAAGTGATGACACCACCGTAAACCCCTCCCCCCAGCGAGTATGAGCGTTCCAGTTCCTCCACATCCTCGCCGAGTCCCGGTGGGATCATTTCAGCCATGCTGGCAGGTGTGGAGTATGTCCCTCTGCTTCTAATTTGTGGTTCATTCCCCAGGCGACTAACGATGCTGAGGCCAAGGTCTTTTCCAGACGCATGCTGGCCATTCGTGCATCTTCTCTGATGGAGCGTCTGTTCAAACCTTGATTCTTTTATCGTGTTGTCTTTCTATTATTGGTTGAAGGAGTCCTTTATATATCCTCGACATCAGTCCTTTATCAGACATGTATTTTGAAAATTGGGATAATGGTGATTTACAATAAGAAATATATATGTTTGATCTTCATCCGAATTCCTGGCCCTAGCTCCTAAAACCCTAGGCATTTCCTAAGTGTGATAAGAGTGATAAAGATGTCTTATGTGAATGAGGTAACTTTTGAAAAACCCCTAGGTAACCTAAGGACGGAGGCTGGTTGCCAGGGGAACCAACCATGGGATTAGAGAGTTGGTACTTTCCGGGCCTCCCCCAAACTTCCAAGGGGGAGGGAGGGGCTAGAGATTGATTTGGGCAATCTCTCATGGCCAATGAATTAATCAATCGTGCCTATGTAATGAAGCCTCCATAAACGTCCAGAAGGACTCGGTTCAGAGAGCCTCTGGGTCGGTGAACAAAGGAGGTACTGGGTGAGTAGGGCACCCCATTCCCCACACCTCGCCCTGTGCATCTCTTCCAGCTGCCTGTTCCTGAGTTATATCCTTTTATGATGAACCGGTAACCTAGTGAGTAAAATGTTTCTCTGCGTCCTGTGAGCCGCTCTAGCAAATTAATCAAACCCAAGGAGGGGGTCGTGGAAACCTCTGATTTATACCCAGTCGGTCAGAAGCACAGGTAGTAAATAACCTGAACTTGGCATTAGCATCCGAAGTAGGGGGCAGTCTTGTGGGACTGAGTCCTTAACTTGTGGAATCTGATGCCATCTCCAGATAGATAGTGCCAGAACCGAACTGATACCAGTCAGAGAATTACCTGGTGTGGACAAAAAACCCACACACATCGGCATTGGTGTCAGAATCACAGCTGGTGATCAGAAGTGGAATTGGTACCCAAATCATGGGAATATTTTCTCCCATGCTATCACCTGATCAGGCCCAGCTGAATTTACATCATTTCATTTAATAACTCACTCAATTCCCCAATAACCCTATGGGTTAAGTACTCTTTACAGAAGAGGAAACCGAGGCTCAGGGTAGTACCTTCCCCCAGGTCAAAGCCCCAGAGCGCAGCAGAATGAGTTGCAACCCTCAAAGGTGGGTCGCAAGTTCAGTGGCCGTAAACACTGCACAGACTGCCTCTTGCTCACTCAGCAAATACACAAAGACCACGCTAAGTGGCCGAGAGCATTTCTTATCATCTCTGGAGAAGAGATGACGACGACACTCCAGGCCGGGCGACCCAAGCTAGCGGGAGACAGTCACAGAGCCTTCCACCTCTGGCAGGAAGGCACAGGCCGTGGTGGGTGATGGGGCAGCGCAGGGCCCCCACCTGCTGGAGGCTGACATTTAAGCTGATGGGGCAGAGAGGGAACAGCACACGTGAGGGCCCAGAGCCAAGGAAGACGGAGGAGACTGGGGGAGAGCTGGGCAGGCAACGGAGGACCAGCGCGGACCTGGACCAGGTCCTGGAGCAGCACCAAGTCGCCGGGGTTCTGTCTTCTTTCTGCAAATGCCAACGAGTCCATTCAGCACAAAATGGATCTCATTCGTCTCCTCGGGAGCACCTTCCTCCCACCAGGGCTGAGTGCATCTCAAATGCCAGGAATGATAATGACTTTACTGTGAGCCAGATGGGAAACCTACTCGCATTTCAATCACTCTTCCAGTTGACAAGGTTGGTGGCGATTAAGAACCAAAGCTGCCAAGGTTTTAATCTCACCGGCCAGCGGCCAGCAGCCAGCAGAGTGACCTCCTGCAAAGGACTCCACTTCTCTGGGCCTCTGTTTGCTCGTCTGCAAAATGGGAATAACCATGCAGTACCCACTTCTCGGCTTTGGGTGGGATTAAACGAGTGGAGGTTAGTGCCGTGCCTGGAACGCCACAGGTGCCAACAAGCCTCGGCCACGAGCACGACCACTGTAGACTCCAGTCTGGGTGGTTTTGTTTTGTTTTGTTTTTTCTTTTAACTTTTCCCACACTTCTTCTTAGTTGATCATCTATTAAGCTTGTATATATCACGTATGGATTCGTTCAGGTCTTACTTTGAAAGATAATATTAATTTTCAAAACAAGAGAAAATAGAGGGATGAAGACACTTCCAGTGAGGTTTTGGGAAAGACGTCCCTCGAAGTCCATTTACACCAACAATGAATTTCGAACACCACAAGCACGGTGTCCCCTTCCCCAGCCTGCCCAAAGGATGCTCTGTCCACATATTTAAAGCAGCGCCTGGATGGTTCTAGCAGACTCCACGGTAATGGGAGAAGCAGCAAACTGAGGGCGGCTGGGCTTCCATCGAACCAGACAGCTGCTTCCGGGAGTGCTGGATTTGAGCAAGCCCTAGGACTTAGGAAATGTTCCGCCCCTCTTTAGCTTATTAATAACTTAATATCGGAGTAAAAGCTAGATCCTTTGGAACTGTACTTTTTCAAATGAAAGTATGAAAACGCCTAACTTATGAACATGACAGGCGTCACCTATTAAGATGGACTTACTTGTGGAAACCAACATTCCTGACCCGCTCTGCTTTACTAGCAAGTAAAGGTTCAAAGACCCAGACCAAGGACAATCATTTCAAAACGCCTAAGCTTAACAAGCAAGCATTCAACTACTAACTAACGTGCAAGCGTAAGAAACTGCTCAGATCTGCCTAATGTTCTGCTTCCTTTAGGCTGCTGACAAGGACAGAGGCCGAGGTGGGTGAGGTAGGCGAGGATGCCTGCTGAGCTGGTGTCACACTCCAGGACCACGGCGTCCCAGCTCAAATGCCTGCTCCTCTGCAAACACAGGAACTTCCGCTTCTCTGCAGTGCGCACTTCAAGGGAGCGTGCACGGTGCCGCCTGGTCACAGTGGTCCAGGACAAGAAGTAGGATCCCAACATTCCCCAAATGCAAATAATTTAAAGTACTTGTGTCACTCCGTTACCACCCGCCAACTAGCGCCTGCATGAGACACAATGTGAAAGAAGCAGCCAGAGCTGTCGACATGATACAGGACCAGAGTGAGAAGAGGTTTCTATTCTGGGGACGACAATCAGTCAGCAATTAACCCTCCCATGTACACGGCAGGCTTGACTAATTAGTCCCAGCGTTCTTCCCCCCCCATCCCCCCATCCAGATGCAGCCTCAGAATCCTTCTTAACACAGGGGCAGGCAGCCATTATCGGTCGAGCTCTCGGGTGGAAACGGCTTGCAGCCCTGCCCTACCACTAACCAGCTCTGTGTCAATATCTCACTTGTCAACATTATCAATAACTAACACTTACTGAGCACTCAATTGCTGATAAGACCTTCATCACATTTTATCCTCACATCACCTAAGGGCAAGTGCCACGTGATCCACGTGGGCTGGTCAGGCAAAGAGGCTGAGAGAGGCGGAGTAACAGACGCGCAGAGCAGGGCTGGGAGCGGAGACCCGGCTCCACCCACCGGTGTGTAGCCTCCCTCAGGGACATGCAGCCTTTCTGGGAAACAAGGAGCCCTCGTGGGCTCGGAGACACAGCGCTGGTATCTCCCCCACCTTTCCCCGCCTCACAAGTGAGGAAGTGAGGCCCCAAAGCTTTAACACTCAGAGGGCGAAACACATAGCGGCAAAAGGGGATTCCACGGCCTGACACCCAGAGGAAGCAGAAAACGAAAGGACCACTGGCTTCCCAGGGCCGATCACGTGACACTTCGGTGCCGTGAGCCCCAGAGACCAGGTGTTGCCGGAATCTGCTGCTCATTCCATTTTTTCTTTTAACCAGAAAGCGGTACCTCCTTTAATGTTACCAAGAAGCAGCATCTCCAGCCATAAAAAAGAATGAAATAATGCCATTGGCAGCAACGTGGATGGACCTAGAGATGATCATACTAAGTGACATAAGCCAGACAGAGAAAGACAAATGCCAGGTGATATGGCTTATACGTGGAATCTAAAAAAAAAGGATATAAATGAACTTTATTTACAAAACAGAAAGAGTCTCGCAGACATAGAAAACAAACTATGGTTACCAAAGAGGAAGGAGGCGGCAGGGGGGAAGAGAAATAAATTGGGAGTTTGAGATTAACATATACCCACCACTAGATATAAAATAGATAACCCACAAGGACCTACTGTATAGTATAGGGAACTATATTTAATATCTTATAATAACCTATAATGGAAAAGAATCCGAAAAAGTGTGTGTGTGTATATACATATGTGTATATACATATATATAGCTGAGTCACTTTGCTGAACACCAGAAATTAACACAACGTTGTAAATCAACTATACTTTAAAAAAAAAAAATAGTAGCATCTCAATGAGGCAAAAGCCACCAAAAGCTTCTAGAATTGATTGCAGTTCGTGTTTATATTCTTTTACCCCAACAGCACTGAGAACAGACCAGCAGATTAACACCACTAGGCCAACATGTTTATAAGGTACTCTTAGACTTACTAATATGTTTCTTCAGCCTCTACATAATATAGTAAATAATAAATATACTCAATAGGAGGTAAAGCCATTTTTCATCTGAAACCTAGGAAGTCAAGTGTACGGCTAATGCAAGGAGAAAATGTGCTTTCTTTGGGTACCTCTTTCCTGCGATGGAACTGCGTATTTGAAAATAAAAATACAGCCGGGTAAAGGCACCTGCCCTCTGCCAACCACAACAGGGGAGAAATCAATCACTTGGAGCACTTAAAATCCGCTCACAACAGGCGCTTCCCCACTTACATCTTCGAACCATCCCTTAATTATTCTGACGACTGGACAGGGAACGCGAGGGTAAAAGCAACTTCGGGATGTGCGATAAATATTAATTCCATGGGGAGGCGACAGGAATTCAAAGCTGAGCTCCTCTAACGAGTGTGAAGTTGCCAAGGCGACCTGACTCTCTGGGACCACGCAGGTATAACCGAGATGCTAGGAGGACCCCAGAGAGTTAGCTGTTCCTGAAAGGTAAGGAACATAAAGTCATGACTCCGGGCCCAGTATCACCATTTCCATTCTCTACTGAAGCAAAGTTTCCGAGAGATTTCAGTAGATGGCCAGGAAAAAAGCCCAGTGTGGGACACGCTGACGTGCCTACGTGTTTCTCTCTGAAATGCCCCGGGGTGCATCTGAACAACAGTGGAACAAACAGGGAGAAGTGCTGGATTTGAAGATTATAATCAGAATAATAGTCAAAGGAAACTTGACAAAGCCACACCAAGGCCCCTGAAAGCCACCTCCTCTCAGCCAGAGACAGGAAAACAGAACAGTGGTTTCCAGTGACTGCCTCAGGACTGCCTGCATTACAGGAGCCGACAGACTGTACCTCCCTCTCTGACCAAGAGCAGCCCCCATGGACAGAGGCAGCCCTGTTCAAAGAAGATGCCTTAGGGTTTGCAGCAAGAAACATGGCAGGGTCTGCAGAGAACCTCACAGCCCGCTGGATTCAAATAGGACCTACACTGACTTGTCTTCCCACAGAACATTCTAGAACCCATCATGTACATGGCCCCGGTCCCTCACCTGCTCACCTCCCTCCCCTTCTTTCCAGCCACCCTCTTTCCCTTCTTGTAAGTTAGGAGTCCAACCCACCTTAACCGTGATGGGTAGTCAACTGCCTGAGGGTAGATCATCAAGGCGATCACGTGAGCAAAGAGGGACTGGAAAGGCAAAGAATCCCCCAAAAGTCCCACCTCCCTGGCCAAAGGAGACCAAACGCATTACAAATCCTTTCCCTACATCTTGCAGCAAAGAAGGATACTATCCCATCTTTATTTTCACAAGGAAGTGGGAGGGTGTGCGGAGATCTGCTTAAAGAGGATGTGGAAATCACCTCAAAGTCTCTATGTGCCCCCAAAAGTTCTCTATGCAAACACCCCAAACAGCCAGAACTCTACGCCTCCCCAGGTGCCTCAGCCCCGAGAGTAACTAAGTGGGAGCAGGGTCAGGGGCCTGGAGAACCGGCCCTCATCTTATCTGTTTCTACGCGGTTCCTTCCGTCTCAGAGTGGCCTCTGGGTTGCTGCCTCTGCATCTCGTGCTGCAGCTGCCGCCTCCTCAAGTCTCAGGAATCCTGCTGCTCCCAAGCCCAGCACACTGCCTCCAGGAAGCCCGCCCTGCCTGCACCTACACTGGAGCTGCTTCCCCGCCGGTCACCCGGCTCCCATCCATTTGACACCGGCCTCTCTAAAGTAGCTGAGATTGGTCACTGGCGCCCACTGCTCCCACGTGTGGGGAAGACAGGGCCCAGTGACCGCTCCAGCTTGCCCCGAGGCTGACCACGGCCCACATACCACACCACAGTCCGGCCACTCTGAACGGCCTGCACTTCCCCAGCGGGACTAGCTGGGGTCTCCTCCAGGGCCCCTCCTCTTCTAATTCCTAGCCAGCCTTTACACGCAACCAGGGGACCACTTCCTCCAGCCAGAACCCAGAACCCCCAAATCCCGGATGTGTGTCTCCCCTGGGTGTCCGTCACCACACCGGCCTGCCCCCTCCTCACAGCGCCCACAGGCTCCTAAGGACAGGCCTGGCCCAGGTCACCGCCTGCCGCCGGCCCCCAGCCTGCCAGGTAAAGATCCTTTTCCCTGTGCCCTTAGGTCTCCGGAGCTCACGGGCACGTCCACCTTCTGCTGTGCTGGGACAGGGCCGAGGGGGCCTTCACCTTCTCCTTCCTATCTACCACCCGAAACAATTATGTTTTACCTTTTTTTTTTTTTAATTTTTATTGGAGTACAGTTGATTGACAAGGTTGTGCTGAAGCAATTACGGAGGATTTGACTGCATTTCCTTTGAACCTTCACGGAAGTTTTCCATTTCTTCTCACTCTCCGTCCCCAGAGAGGGGTGTCTGCCAAGGACATCGCATCTCCCCCCAGGACCCCCACTCACCAGGTGACTCCATGTTTGGACCACACCTGCCTGGAACCAGCTGCCCCAGCCGTGTGTGCCCGGCCTAGTGTGCCCGGTCCGGGGGAGCCGTGCGGATTCTCCCCCTCGAGAAACTGAGTTGAGGGCCCCAGGCGCTGCGCGGAGAACGGGTTCACGGGGTGGCGGGGGGAGGCTCTGGGGGGCACTTCCAGACCCTGGCAGTCGAGGGCCCCGAGGAGCTGCCCCACCCCCTGAGGCTGGTCAACCTCCTCCTGGCTCTGGAGACACCTCAGGAAAGAAACACCAGGTTTCCCCACCTCGGCACTGTTATCCGACACTGGCTGGGGCTGTCCAGTGCCTTATGCGATGTTTACCAACATTCCTGGCCCCCAGGCACTAGATGTCGCTAGCATCCCCACCCCAGCCCAGATGGGACACTGCCAATGTCCCCTGGGGGCAAAATCATCCCCACCCCACCTAGGAGCCACTGGTTTAAGCTGCCATGAAGTGGCTGCGGGGTAAGGTCGTGTTTCCTCAACTGTAAAAGGAGGGCAACACCTGAGTCACCGTGCTGTACGCCTGCACCGAGCACAACATTGTACATCAACTATATTTCAAGAAAAATTTTTAAAAATACTGATATATTTTATCCTAGAACTAGATCAACAAATAGATAAATGCATAAATCATAGCATGAGGGGAAAAGTCCCACCTTGCAGGCACCCCTGTCCAGGTGCCCTCGTTACAGAGCAGTGCTGAAGTGGGATGGTATCTGGCGACAACATGGCGTCCACGCAGCTGATCCCTCTGGAGAGTTCGGGGAGAACTGAGGGGAACGCACAGGGGTTAACGGTGGTGGTTGAAACTGAGATTCTCTCCTGGAAGTTATTTAAAGCCCACCGAAGAAACTTAATACCTTCAGCCCTCAGTTCAAGGTCGCAGCCCACCGGTGTCTCTTTAGACACCAGAAAATTCATGAGGTTTCAGTCAATATCTTGCTCATTTACCTCCATTTCTGCATCAAGTGCTCAGAAGACGACCCGGGTCAAGAGAGCCAGAAGACAAACCGCAGAGAGGGAGAGAGTGTTTGCCAAAGACGCATCTGGCGAAGGATTTGTATCCAAAATACGCCAAGAAGTCCTAAAATTCAACTAAAAGAAATCAAACTTGATTAAAAAATGGGCCAAAGATCTGAACAGACACTTCACCAAAGAAGAGGTACAGATGACACATGAGCCTAGAAAAAGACACTCCACATCGTAAGTCATTAGGGAATGAGAACCAAAAACTGCTCTAAAAAATACATTTACAAAAAAAAAAAAAAAAAGCTATGGACACCAAGGGGGAAAGGGTGGTGGGGTGAATTGGGAGATTGGGATTGACATATATACACTAATATGTATAAAATGGATAACTAACAAGAACCTGCTGTCAAAAAACTAAATTAAGTTAAATCAAATTCAAAAAAAAAAAAAACCATCAGGGAACACGAACGTCCTTAATGCTTGCTTTCCTCGGAAAAGCGGGAGGGACAGAGCCTCCAGGCTGGGCTGTGGCAGGTTTGCAGCTGTGCAGCCGGGTCACCGGTGTCTGGGCAGAGGCCGGAGGCCAGGGGCAGGCAGGGGCCTCTCATACAAATGGGTGGAGTGGGCCCCATCCCGCCCCTCCGTCCAGGGCCGCCCCGTCCCAGAGCTGGCCGCCCGCCTCTAAGGACTTTACACAGCAGCTGGGGCATCCGTCCCTGGGGCGCCCCCTTGCCCCCCTCCTGGCCCGCTGGACCTGTGGGGCTGTCACCCGTGGTCACCAGGGGGCCCTCGTGGGGAGTCTTCCTCTGCGCCTGCTGTGTGCAGCTCCAGTAAAACCGAACCACTTTAATGGGTGGCTCTTAACAGTCCCCAGGCCTTCTAAGGGGAGCTTTGGGGTTTTTTAAGTGTTCCTTGCCACCCTTCGCAACCCCCCACAGTTCGTCACAGTTCCGTTTTCTAAACCGGGCCGACACATGACACGACTTGTTTCCCTACCATAGAACATCAGCCTTAATCCACGGGCACTTCCTGCAGGGGTTCCTCCAAACCTCAGAACACATTTCCTAACATGACCTCCCCTGGAAGGTGACAGGACATTCACCCCAACGCGTCCCTCCGTGCCTCTCACAGCCACAGGTTCTGCCAACCTGGGCGGGGGCGAATGCCCCCGGCGCCCCCAGATCTCTAACTTCTCGGCAATGCCGTCCTCGTCCCGGCATCCTCCCCCCGACCTCCACCCACGCTCCTGAATTCACCGTGGACTTTCTAACAAAAAGGAAACGAAACCCACTGTGCAGCTGGCAGCGCCCGGCACACCTCGAAGCCTCCTCTTCCTGATCGGTCCCTGGCAGGCAAATGAGCGCCTCCCCACAGGGGCCCGAGCTGGGCCAGGAACTGCTCCAGCTCGTGAACCACATGACTGGCAGGGAGGGCAGGTTGCCAAGGCAACGGGCCCGCAGGAATACTGGCAATTCTCAATCACTGAGGACCTCATTCTCCAGCCTTCACACCTCGGCCTCCTGCTCCTGACTGCTTCCCCACTTCCCGCAAGACCAGACAGAAGCCACTGAGCCCTTCCAAGGCCAGTCCTCCCTGAATTCCTGCGTGCGAGCCCAATCAGTGTTTGTGACCTTCTGTTTGTATGGGGGGGGGACCCCTGAGGGTGCCAGGCACCCCAATCTTGAGAAACGAGGCAGGGGACCCAGCTAACTCACACACCCGAGCAACAACAGCTGGGACTTCCCTGGCGGTCCAGTGGTTAGGGCTCGGGGCTTTCACTACGGAGGGCGCAGGTTCAATCCCTGGGCGGGGAACTAAAAGCCCACAAGCCACGTGGTGCAGCCAAAACAACAATAACAACAACAAGAGCTGTACTACGGAAGCATGTCTCTCCTGCCGTTTTTGTGCCTATGTTATTCATCACAGGATGACTCTGACTATTGTGATTCTTGTTATACTTACGTTAAGGCAGATTGGCCCTCGATTTTCTAGGCGTACGCCAGTTCATGAAGGCAAGGACAAGCACTTCGCTTTGGAGCTTGGAGCCAGTCCACGAGTTCAGGAGTGTGCTCTTCGTATTTCAAGAGCATAAATGTCACCTATAAAAAGCTGTCATCCTCCGGAACATTCTGATGACTTGCTATTCTGTGAGAGATTGCTTTCCTGGTTCCTTCAGGTCTCAACCCAAACATCACCTGCTTTGAGGCCTTCTGTGGGCATCTGTCTGATTGCACTGTTACATCTTCCTCCTAGCACATATTATTAGGGCATGATTGGTCGGTTTTATTTATTTATTATGACTGATTCCCCGTTCCATGAAAGCGAGGGCCTTACCTATCTTTTCTTCTTAGGGTCTCACAGCAGGCAATGAATGAATTGGAAAGGGTATGACATTTGTGTTTATAACTGTCGTAAGGTATAAAGAGGAACTGAAATGATTTCGGTGAGGGTGATGAGGACTCCAAGTGAGACCGCAGATCAGAGAGGCAGCTGGAATGTCCAAGGGAAGGGTGAAGGCCATTTACCATCTTTTCGGAGGTGTGACTTGATAGAGATTAACACAAGCCAGTTTGGATCCTAAATGTCAGGCTTCAGAGAGGAGGGGCTCATTTGCTCAGAACAACTTGTTGACTGAAAAAACTGCACAACCTACAAGTTGAGAATTATGTTTTATTCGATGGACAAAACTGAGGACTTAAGCCCGGGACACAGCCTCTCAGACAGCGCTGAGGGTCCGCTCCAAAGAGGCAAGGGAGGAACCGGGATATGTAGAAGGTTTTCGCAGCAAAGACCACGTAATCAAAAGATTACTGTTAATTAAAGAAAACCAGATATCTCAAGGAATTTAGCACTTTTCTCCCTATGGGAAGATGCAAGAGTCTGGGCTCACTGAAATCATTCCTTTGATATGCACCTCAGCTACCTGGGGCCCGCTTCCTCCACTTCCTCATCCTGAGTCTCCTCGGGGTGCATCGATGCGGGGTGGCTGCAGTGCCTGAGGGCTTGGCAGTTCTTGTTTCCACCCTGAATTTCCTCAGGGCTCACCTTCCGGGATGGTTGTAGGGGCTCAAAGGCTGCAACATCCTTTGTTTACTGATATGGCAGGCAACATTTTTTCACTGATAAACTAAAGGTGAAAGGCCCTGCCCTCATGGAACTGAATCATCTAATTTGGTAAAAGCGTCCCTGGTGGGAAATGCATAGGCACCCCCCGCCACACACACACACACACAAATCCCTGGGCGGAAAGTGTGTGGGAGTACGCACATCCCTCGAGGCAAAGCATCACAGGTATCCCTAGGAATGCGCACCTCAATGGGAGAAATTAATACGGGGACACGAGTGCCTCGCAAGTATGTCCTTGGGGTGCACTCATCCCTGGGGGGTACACTCATCCTCCAGGTACAGGAAGACTTTCAGGCTCAGGTGGTCTCAGGCAGCGGTCCCCAAACGTTTTGGCACCAGCGACCGGTTTCGTGGAAGACAATTTTTCCGCAGACGGGGGTAGGAGGAAGGGATGGTTCACAGGCTAAAGCGAGCGACGGGGAGTGGCAGATGAAGGTCCCTGCTGTGCGGCCCAGGTCCTACCAGGCCGCGGCCCGGGTGTTGGGGTCCCATGGTTTAGGGAACTCACAGCACGCCCCTGACTCCGGATCCTCTCTTGTCTAATGTCCTGCCTGAGGCCAGCTCCCGCCAGCCTGTTCACAGCCACCGCAGTATAACTCACCCTCTTACCCACAGGGAATCCGGCCCAGGGGAGGAACCTCTGGGCCAGAACAAAGGAAAAATTCAGTAATGCAGCCCTGGGAGAGGCCCAGGAAACAGCCGGATTTAAAGAACACAAACAAGAGGCCAGAAGTCACATCGCTCACAACTCTAAAAACAACTTTTAAAAGGTAGGAGGTGGTAGGAAGTTTTTGAGGGTTATTTTCGTGGACACGTGGAGTCAAAAATGGAGGGGGCTCCGTCGTCCTGGCCGGGGGGCCTCGCAGCCTCTGGCCGGCCCGCTCTGCATCCCTTTCCTCTCTCCCCTCCCCGGGGCTGGGCCGCATCCCGGCCACCACACCACGCATACCCGCGGGCCCCGGGCCTTGCCCGCTCAGCACCGGTGCCCAATAAATGCTCATCGAGTGAGTGGCCACAGGGCTGAACGAGCTGGGCCTGCGGGCGGGGAAGGGGGCCCAAGAAACGGCGACTCAGGCGGCGGTGGGCACACGGGCCTGTCCTCCGCGGGCCGGGGGCTCGCCCCACATTTGCCCAACATCCTGCCCTCGGCAGGAGCTGGCGATGCGCCTTTAGACGGCGCCGGGAGCCCAAAAGGGGCTCGACGAGCCGCCGGGGAAGGGGGGTGGCCAGGCTCGCGGCTGGTTCCCGGCCGGCGTTTAAAGGTCTCGGAGGAGGAACGAGCGAGGGTCATGGGCTGTCGCGAAGGTCACGGCTGCGCGCTGCGCGGGCCGGGCGGGCGGAGGAGGCCGAGCGCGCGGGTCCCGGCGGGGCTCGGGCCGCGTGGTCCCGGCTGCCACTCAAGCGGGCCCCGGCGGGCCTCGGGGCGACAGGCGCGCGGGCGCCGGCCGGGCGGCCACCCGGCCGGGTCCGCGGGGCGGGGCGCGGCGCGGGCGCGGGCGGGAGGCCGGCGGCCGGCGCACTCACCCTCCTTGGCCTTCTTTTTCCTCGCCAGCGTGCCGCCCAGCTTGCCCAGGAACGACTCGTCCTTCTTCATCCTGTGGGGCCGCAGGGCGGGCGAGCGCAGCGGCGCGGAGGACATGGGGCGCGCGGGGAGCCCGGCAGCCGGGCGCGGGCGCAGCGCGTGGGGGAGCAGCCCTGGTCGCCGCCGCCGCTCGCCCCGGGGAGTGGCCGGGAGGGCGCGGCCCCAGCGCCGGCCCCCGCCCCCCGCCCGCCCCTGGCCCTGCGGAGCCCGCCGCCGGAGGTCTGCGCCGGCTCGGGCTCTGCGGTCACCGCTCCCAGGCCGCGGGCCGTCGGCCGTTCCCACGGTGGCCGTCACACTCACTCTCCGAGTGAAGCGGCGGTTCCGCTCCCAGTGCCGCCGCCGGGACGGACCGAGGGCACAGTCTGCCTCCTTTGGTTCTGCACGTTTGAGCCCGGGGCTCAGCCGGCTCTGGTGACCGTACCCGGGCTCCGCGGGGCCGCGAGGCAGCCAGGGCCACCACCTCTGCGCAGCCGATGTGCAGCAGAGAAGCGCACAGATAGGTCATTTCACTGGCTGAGCTTTTACCCACAGCCAGGCTTGCGGCTGGGGGAACACTTGTGACCTATCCCTGCCCTCTAGAAGCTTGCAGTATGGCGGGCAATACCCGCACATAGTACCCTGTCCTAGGGGAGCTCTGGATGTTTCCCCAAGAGGTGATGTGGAGACACAGGAAAGAGCCTTGCTATGGAATCAGGGGTAGGTGTTCAGGCGGAGGGAAAAGCAGGACCAGAAGGGACAGTGTGGGAGCTCCAGGGAGGAGAGAGAGAAGAGGACAAGGCAGGCCCTGTAAGGGCTGGAAGGCGGGGAGGGGGTTTAAGGTGGAGGTGACGTGGTGGATCCGGGTTCTACAAAGTGGACTCTGGGTGATGTGTGACCTTGGGCAGGGAAGGAGTAAAGCCAGAGGCAGGGAGACCAGTTCCGAGGTCCCGGTGACTTAGGAGGGACGTGAACACTTTCTGGAGACTCTCAAAGGTGGAAGGAGCCCCAGGCTTGGGGTGGGAACAGTCAAGGCTGTTTCCCGCTGGGCCCAGCAGGCCGGGTGGGGTCCTTCACCAGCAGATAAGAACTATCCGAGGAGGTCAGCTGGGGAGGAGCCGGGGAGTCTAGGTCCACACGTTTGGTTAACAGTGTTTTCCATCTCCCTTGGGCTGGCTCATTGCCCCACAGCACTCTGTAACTCCTCCAGTTCCCGTCAGCAAAGGTATCTGTTGGCCGAGCGGTGCCAGGCCCTGTCCTCCTGCAGGGATGCACTGACCACAGGGGCAGAGCCTTGCCCTCCAGGAGCTGGTGATCCAGGGGAACGTGCACGCCCCGAAGTTAGGAACCCAGCGAGGTGGGAGGGGAGCAGGAGGAGGAGAAGGTGCGGGAGATGAAGGGACGCAGATGCCCTTATTCTGTCGAGGGAGAAGATTCAGGCTGGAAAGGGAGAATGCCAGGGAAGACCCAGGCACCTGGGAGATGGGAGGGAAGCCAGGGATGCAGGCTGCCCGGTGTGACGAGGTGAGCGGGTGAGGCCATGAGGTCAGTGAACCCGCACAAGCGACCCTGAGCCGCTGAAGGGGTCTGAGCAGAGGGTTGATGCAGAGGATGATTGAAGCAAAACCCCCAGCCAGAGACCAATGCGGAAGCTACTGAAAGGGGCGAGGCCAGAGTTGCCTGTGGCAGAGGGAAGGAAGAGATGAGAATGAACTTTCAGGGACTTCCCTGGCGGCCCAGGGATTAAGACTCTGTGCTTCCACTGCAGGGAGTGCGGGTTCAATCCCTGGTGGGGGAACTAAGATTTCGCGTGCATGCTGCGCGGTGCAGCCAAAAGAAAAAACCCCAAAACAAAAACAATGAACTTTCAGGGCTGCAGACCACAACATGTGGGGAATAATTGGAGGCTGGGTTTAGGGACAGTGAAGGGTCAGAGGGCTCTGAGGCTTCTCACCAGCATGGCCTGATTTGGGGTGTCACTAACCACTCTGGGGGAAACACAGAAAGATGGCGAATGTGGTTACTGAGATCCTGACGGGGTCATGGCGCAGGGCTACACTGCTCTGAATGCCGAGGGAATGTCATCTAGGGCAGGGGGTCTCTGGCCCTTTTGAGAATCTGATGCTTGGTACAGACTGTCTTCTCTGGAGAAATACACGCACGAGATGCTGCACGGTGTTTCCGGGGGCCTGCGGCCACCCCGCCCTCCCAGCCACAGACCCCAGCGGGAGAGCCTGTAATCAGGGGAGAGGAGCGGAAAAGAAACCTTGGGAAGGAAAATGGGAAAGAGCCGAGGTCCTGGACGCGCTCCTGGGCATGTGGTGAGTGCCCGGTCAATAACTGATTGTTTAGATATTTCATCAGTGGGTCTGCTTTCCCAGCGGATACACAGAATTTACTATTTCCATTTGGTCCCTGCTAATTTGAACACCGCAAAGACAGGTCGGATCCTACTTCAAAAGATGCCGTTACACCACCAAAGAATCTCTCTAGAAGATACTTAAGTCCTGACAACGGCCCAGTTTGTAAGAGAAACTGACCTGGCTCTTACATGACAGTAGGGTTCTGGAATCTTGTAGACATCATGCGTATAGAAACATAATTATATTTTCAATGCAAGCGAGGTACGTATTGCTGAGAAATCCGTGCAAAGCAGTGATTTCTCGATAAACTTCACAGTTATTCCCTTGCCCGAGGTGAAGGATGGCCCTTTGCAGCCTCAACAAAAACGCTGCACTCGTGGTCTCTGTTTCCCTTGCACCTGTTGGACTGGAGAATAGTCTGATTTCTTATCAAATGCAGCTTGGAAGCTTTTTAAAAATTATTGTGTTAGTTGTGATGGTTGTTTTTTTGACTCGGGTGCACCGCAGATGACGGTCCGGAAGTGCTGTGGATGAATTTGGGTTTTTTTCAGGGTTAGAGGCTGGAGGGACCACGATCTAAACCCCAGAAACTTTCCCTCGCTCCTGGCCCGGCCCCTGGGGACTTTACACAGCATTCTCTCTGGAGCAACTTTCCAAATTGCTTTCAGAGCAGCGAACATCTATATTCACTTGAAGGCCAGAAAGTGCTGGTTGTTAATAAGAAAGAATGTAATAAGAAGCAGAAATATGATCTTAGCTCCTGTCCCCACCTACTCAGGCTTCCACTTCTTAGCATGCCGCCTACGTATAGCCCGCGCCATGGCTCTGCATGCATTTTACATTTGGAGAATAATTATGAAAATCAGATTACATGCAGCTGCCCTCATAACAGAAAACCATTTGATTTGCTTTTGAACTGTGGCTTCCAAAGGGTCCAGTTTTTTATCAACTTAATTAAGAATAAGGAACAAGCATTCTAGGAGTACGTGTTGATTCCAGGCCCTGGGCGGGGCGCCACACCGGGTGGTCTCAGGCAGCCTCAGTTCCAGGTTCTCTTGCCATTCTTTCCATCTTCCCCACAGATGGACAGGCACTGGGCACTGCAGGAAGATGTAATTTGTCCTAACACTTCAGCTGAGGCA
>NW_021145378.1:102213-125000 GCF_002837175.3 Physeter macrocephalus | reverse complement strand
CTTTCGCTGTGGTCCTGGGATAGGGTCCCAGGGGAATGGCTCGGATCACCTGGGTGACTCCTGCCTCACCCTGGCCTTTCAGAAAAGCTTTTCACCGCTGCCCACCTCCCCACTCCAGCAGCTGAGTGCCAGCAACAGCACCCGGGCTCTTTGTGTGTAGAGATGTAGAGAATAACAGACACAAGGCCACGTGGAGGTGGCAGGGCCACATGAGTGGGGTGGCCGTGGACCCCCCGAGCCTCTTATTGGGCTGGCACGAGTGCTGTCAGCTGGCCCCAAAAAGGTGTGCCAGGATCTCAGGGACACTGTGCTTTCACCCATCATCTCCCTAAGTGGAGACTTGGAGGGCTCTGGGGGTTTCAAAGAGGAAGAGCAAGCAGTGTTTGGGAGGAGGGATTTGGGAAAAAGGAGGCAGGCTCTTCTCTAAAAGTGCTCAAAACACAAATCTCCAGGAGAATTCTTCCCCAAAGGATCCCACTCAAGAATGTTGCCTCTTTGGCGGGGGAAAAGGGGTGTTCTTCTGGGGGCTCACAGCTGTCTCCCCAGCACCGAGCGCAATGCCTGGCACATAGTAGGCTCAATAAACAGCTGTTGAATGACTCGGTGGTTATAAGCGGCAGCCGGGAAGGGTAGTTTAGACACACACTTCTCCAATTTCAATGGGGCCCCATCATTTAAGTGGCTGTGTGACCCTGAGCAGGTATTTTGCTTTTCTGAGCCTCAGGTCCTTTACCTAGAAGATGGGCATAACAGAAGCACCTTTCCCATGAGCTGCAGAGAGTTGTAAATGAAATGTGTGTGCGGCACTTAGCACCAAGCCTGGCCACAGGAACTGCTGGATAAATATTGTCATTAAGAAGTGCTTTGCCGATTGCCAAGCTTCCGCCATCCAGGACGGGGCTGAACATCGCGACAAGCCTAGGAGACCATTAGGGTCAGGACCTGCCTGTGGGATGGTGGCTGGTAAGGGTCAGAGCTGGCTCAGGACTTTGGTCTTTGTCGTCGGAGGAGAATCGAGGGCACGCTGAATGGGACACTCACTCACAATACATTCTGGGCACAGGCAGGGTTTGCTTTTATCCAGCAACTTTCTCAACGTGCCATGATAGGATAGCAGGGCTATCTCTTTGCCAGTGGCCCACCTGAGAGCAGGCGGGAAAGGAAGGGTATCTGGGGCGTAGGGACCAAACCCTAGGGTTAGTGGGCAGCGTCCACTAGGGGGCTGTGGCTGGGCAGTGGGTCAGGGGCAGAGTGACCCTGGGTGGTGACCTCACTGGCCCTGCACAGGCCCTCTTGCCAGTGGCTTTCTTCCAAGTCACGATCCATTGCAATGGGGACTTCTCAGCAGGTACCTCTGTGTGTGTGTGTGTGTGTGTGTGTGTGTGTGTGTGTGTGTGTGTGTGTGTGACGATCCACTGCAATGGGGACTTCTCAGCAGGCACGTGTGTGTGTGCGCGCGCGCACGTCCACGTAGGAAGAGCAGCTTTCTGGTCCTGACTGCTTGCTGTGAGATTGTAGGCAAACTCTTCAACCTCCCTGAGCTTCACTTATGAGATGAGCTGTAAAATTCCATGACTGCTATTCTTAAACCCTCTCAGAAGTTACTGTTATCTCTGTCTTGAGGGTATCTGAAGTCCCCCTCTGAAGTCCTGGGCTCATCAGTGACTAATTCATTAGCTGACTTGTAACTACCAGCATTTTGGAGATCTTCAAATACTGCCGTGAGAGAGCTGCATGGGACAAATATTATGACAGGTCAGTTACAATACACTTCTAACCAGAGGTTCACATTGGCAAAAACAAACAAAAGAAACTTAAGAATGAAAATACAACTGGTTTTCTATTTCTTGAGTGGGGGTGGGTTCAGTTTATAAAAAGCCATTGATCTGAACACTTACAATTTGTGTACTTTTCTGTGTGTCTGTTAAACTTAATTTTAAAAGGTATATTTTTTAAAAGTATAATGGGGTGGGTAGTTCCAGATTTCAATAATCTGTGGTCCCAGAGGCATAATGATGGGTTTCGCTGCTTACAAGTGAATAGACCTCTCTGCTCATAAAATTGTTTCAGGCCAGAACACAGATACTTCTGGAAAAAGTTGATAAAATTTGATGAGAAGGAAGAGAGAAAGAAGACAGTCTGATGAAAGATAATATTTTAGTTTGGTGAGATGGAAAGGGCCCCCTAACCAGCTTGGTGACCTTGGGCAGGTCACTTCTTCACCACTTAAAAGTCAGTTTCCTGGGCTTCCCTGGTGGCGCAGTGGTTAAGAATCCACCTGCCAATGCAGGGGACATGGGTTCGAGCCCTGGTCCGGGAAGATCCCACATGCCACGGAGCAACTAAGCCCGTGCGCCACAACTACTGAGCCTGCGCTCTAGAGCCCGCAAGCCACAACTACTGAAGGCTGCATGCCACGACTACTGAAGCCTGCACGCCTAGAGCCCGTGCTCCGCAATGAGAGAAGCCACCGCAGTGAGAAGCCCGTGTGCCGCAACTACGAGTAGCCCCCGCTCACTGCAACTAGAGAAAGCCCGTGCACAGCAACGAAGACACAATGCAGCCAAAAATAAATAAATTAATTAATTTAAAAAAAAACAAACTCAGTTTCCTCTCACCTGTAAAATGAGCCTAAAAAGTCCTAGTTGGATGTTCCAAGGCTCAGGTAAGAACGTAAGTCAGGCATCTGCCACATAGACGCTTGTAAATGTTCATCTCTTCCCTTCAGACCCAGTGCGTTTGGACATTTTGTGTTTAGGAATCTGTTCTTATCTCCTGTCCCTCTGATCCATTCAGGTTACAGAAGGGGTCCCCCGAGGTAATACACACCATCAGAAGACATGCAGAATCTTATGCAAAATAACATGCTAAGGCGGTCACACAAACTTGGAAAAAGCTTTCCTGAAGTCAAGGTATAACTAACGAACTCAGATTAAACAGCAAAACACACTGCCCGGTGCGCCTGGCCTGCCTCGGTCCCAGCCTTCCACCTCCATTCACAGGCAGACACGGGTAACCAACAGCTTTGTACCTGGCCCAACGTGACCATAAAATTAACCCAGAGAAACTCTTCAGGGATGCTCCCTCTTTAAAAATGGATTGTGCTCTCCTGTGCTGTTCCAACCTGGGTCCTGTAATCGGTCTATCTCAACTGCAGAGATGTACATGGGAAAGGAGAGGGCCCGTAGCAACCAGAATTCAAACCACACAAGGTCTGCAGAGCCACACCTTGAACTGTCCTCTGGTGAGCTGTGGCCACCTGGACACCATGTGTACTACACCCTGAGGGTGGAACACCAGGATATCTGTGTGGCCTTCAAGGAGAACCCTGGGAAGAGAACAAAGGGATCACACGGCAGTCACGTGCCGCAGACATCTCTGCCATGCCCTGCATCCACAGAGGTAACAACTTTCATGCTAAATGCTGCAGGAGAGTCATGCCTTTCCTAGCCGAGAATCCAGACGCAGTACTACAAGGCTTGAGCTGCTAATTAGGGAGCGGACAGCACCTTCCGCATAGCCTTGGGATGCCTCTGCCAACCACCTCTGCTTTGTACCCAAGTTAGCTTAGTCTGATACACAGCCCTAAGCAAGCTGGGCCCTGGGTTGACAAAGGAAGCTCACTTCATTTACAGGCTGGATAAAGAGTGGGGCTGGAGGCTCCTGGCTATTCCCCACTTCCTGGGAACGCCAACCAGGAGTGATGGAATGGAACCCTGCAGCACCCCATGGGAAAAGCCATGAAAAACACATGGTCAGTTGTGCAGGACCGACCTCTGAGGCCTTCCTGTGCGGGGAAGAATATTGCCATGGTAACTTACTACATCCTTTTGAAACAGCTAACTCCAAAACAGCCAGCCAGACTTGGGCCAACAAAACCAGACATGGCAATAGCTGTTAAAAATTCATGGAGCGGGACTTTCCTGGTGGCGCAGAGGTTAAGATTCTGCCTGTCAGTGCAGGGGATACAGGTTCGAGCCCTGGTCTGGGAAGATCCCACGTGCTGCGGGCTTAGTCTGATACACAGCCCTAAGCAAGCTGGGCCCTGGGTTGACAAAGGAAGCTCACTTCATTTACAGGCTGGATAAAGAGTGGGGCTGGAGGCTCCTGGCTATTCCCCACTTCCTGGGAACGCCAACCAGGAGTGATGGAATGGAACCCTGCAGCACCCCATGGGAAAAGCCATGAAAAACACATGGTCAGTTGTGCAGGACCGACCTCTGAGGCCTTCCTGTGCGGGGAAGAATATTGCCATGGTAACTTACTACATCCTTTTGAAACAGCTAACTCCAAAACAGCCAGCCAGACTTGGGCCAACAAAACCAGACATGGCAATAGCTGTTAAAAATTCATGGAGCGGGACTTTCCTGGTGGCGCAGAGGTTAAGATTCTGCCTGTCAGTGCAGGGGATACAGGTTCGAGCCCTGGTCTGGGAAGATCCCACGTGCTGCGGAGCAACTAAGCCCGTGCGCCACAACTACTGAGCCTGCGCTCCAGAGCCCGCTCGCCTACAGCCCGCGCTCCGCGACAAGAGAAGCCACAGCAACGAGAAGTCCGCGCACCGCAACGAAGAGTAGCCCCTGCTCGCCACAACTAAAGAAAGTCAACGCGCAGCAACAGACCCAACACGGCCCAAAATCAATCAATCAATCAATCAATAAATTCATGGAGCTACACACTTTCTTGGATATTACCATCTTCCTTAAAACCAGCCCATCTGGGTTCCAAACTAAAGGCCAGGTTGCAAGTCATTGAGGAAACCACCAAATGTCTCCTTAAGCAAGGCTGGTATTTCAGAATATTTATAACAATGGTTCGCAAAGTGTGGTCCCTAGGCATCACCTGGGAACTTGTTAGAAATGCAATTCTCAGGTTCCACCTCGGACCTACCAAATCTGACACTCTGAGGATTTTAATAGACCCCCCCCCCAGATGATTCTAATGCATGACAGATTTGGGGAACTGCTGATTAGAATGTCTCTGTGATTGAGACAGAGAGGTAACTGGTAAGGAAACTGGCATTGGATAATGAATATAAACATGTTCTGGGACTTCCCTGGTGGTCCAGTGGTTAAGACTCCACGCTCCCAATGCAGGGGGCCCGAGTTCGATCCCTGGTCAGGGAACTAGATCCCGCATGCCGCAACTAAGAGTTCGCGTGCCACAACGAAGATCCCGCAGGCGGCACAGCCAAGTAAATAAATAAATATTTTTTTAAAAAAAGAATCAACATGTTCCGTGCTGCCAGGCCTAATATAGTAATATTTTCTTCTCCAGTGAAGGCCCATTTTCCTAATGGTGGGAAGAAAAGAATCTTATTGGACAACATTAGTATGAATTCTAAACACCTACCCAGAGACTTAATGTGGATTGTGGATAGAAAGAGCGGGAGTGCCCAGCATCCTGACATCTGATTTTTAAGTCCTCCCTGGCAAAACTAATTACTATTTAAGCAGGTCATCCCTTGACGGGTCTTTTTCTGGCTTCCTCAGTTTCCTCAAATGATCTGAATGCTGGACACGGAGAGGACTGCCGTGCCCAGGGCTGCAAACCTAGGAGAGAGATGAGCATATCTACCCAGGCCCCTGCCTGGGTGGCCTCGTGGGCCGTTGTTGGGAGTCATCCCTCAGGTGAGCTCCTGAATCTGACTGAGTCTTGCCTGTCTTCCCACTAAGCCAATTAAACGGACTCTTGCCCTTGATGGCAGGTGAGGTCCAATTGCTAATGGATTGCAGTTCTATCATCTCCACTGGAACTTCAAAGTCACTTGCTGGTAATGAGTTATACACTTATCAAAGTGGGCTCACCGTTTCAGGCCACCGAGGTGCCGTTTAGTGCACCACCATCACTATACTAGTGGCATATGCCTTCCAGCAACGAAGTGTCCATGATTAAGAGAATGAGGCTAAACAGTGGGGACATTTCTCAACTGGGTTCCTAAGGTAGAGGAAGAAACCATGCAAACAGTCCTTAGGATGAGCCCTTTTGGTGCAGCTCTCAACAAAGAGTAAAAATGAACGAGATTGGGCTTCCCTGGTGGCACAGTGGTTAAGAATCCGCCTGCCAATGCAGGAGACACGGGTTCGAGCCCTGGTCTGGGAGGATCCCACATCCCTCGGAGCAGCAAAGTCCGTGTGCCACAACTACTGAGCCTGTGCTCTGGAGCCCATGAGCCACAACTACTGAGCCCGTGTGCCACAACTAGTGAGCCCACGTGCTGCAACTACTGAAGCCCGTGCGCCTGGAGCCTGTGCTCCGCAACGAGAGAGCCCACCGCAATGAGAAGCACACGCACCGCAACGAAGAGTAGCCCCCGCTCGCCGCAACTAGAGAAAGCCCACGCGTGGCAACAAAGACCCAATGCAGCCAAAAATAAATAAATAAATAAATAAATTTTTTTTTTTTAAAAATCAACGAGATTGCTGTCAGAGGAGAAAGTCAGTGAGCAGAACCCACCCCTGGGGAAACACACGTTTGGCTACCACTTGTTTGGGAGCCCAGGACTTCAGGGGGTTGATTGCACAGGCAAGTGTCAAGATGCTGCTCCATCCCATCAGGGCCAGCCAGATTACAGGCAAAAGCTACTGCAAACGCTATTCGCTGCATGTTCCTCCCAACTTCTGGAACTGTGGCTATTCCTCCCATGCCCCAAACCACACATTAATAAATTCAGGCAGGACCACCAAGGTTTTGGAAATGGGGGTAGCAGTTTTGGGGGGTTCCCACAAAGTCTCATTCCAACTACTGGTAGGGCTGAAAGAAGACCCAAGGGGAGAAGTCAGCTTCCTGCAAAGGGTCCTCAGAGGGAAAGGAAAACGGTGAGGATGAAATTTAAAAAGCAAACTAAATGGAGAGAACGAAAAGAACAGAAAACCAGAATGAAGACCTTCACCCAAATATCCAGAAATTCTTTCCTCAGAATCCCCAAGAGAAGCCGGTCACGGTTTGTAAAGGGCATTCAGATGACTGAGAGGGGCCGTTACTTTAATGGGACACGGACAGTATTTGAATTTCTCTCCATTATGAACACTACTTACTGCAGACTGGAAACCAAAACCAAAAGCAGAAAACTCCAAGATAAAGATTCACAGCAGAATTTTCGGACCCATGGTTGCCCTGAGCTCTGTAGGCCTGGATGGGGCGGAGGGATGAGACCACCCCCCCCCATAAATAAATAAATACAAAAACAAGGCGTGGAGGACTTAATGTTGCCTCTTCTCCACCCCTGTGCACAATCTCCAACTGTTAGTGCAGAGCCGCCACCGCATCGCACCTGCCATCTGGAACAGGCCTCATATATTCCAAGGGCTCCTTTCTGCTTCGCTGAACCTCCATCTTCTTTCAAATCACGCCGGGGACCGAAATGCACACCCCGGGGCCACAGGGCAAGGTGCTGGGGATCGGCCCCCAAACAACAGCACTACCTTTGAGGGATGCCATATCCTTCAAGCAGCTCTGAATGTTTTTCTTTTTCCTTTTTTTTTCTTTTTGGTTTTGTTAATTGTGGGATGTCTGGAAAGGGTGAACGGGGAAGGAGTGGGAAGAGAAAGGGGTGTAGTGGGCCAAAGTGTCCCCCTCTTGGCAGGAGAGGGGCAATGACCCTGGTTTAAGGCATGGAGGGAGGGAGTAGCTAAGGCACTCTCAAGCAAGATAGGGTAGGGCCTGGGGGATAGGAATTCTGGCCTGGGCGTGCCAGGAGGGCGCAGGTGCTCTAGGTGAAGTCACAGGCCTGAGGACAATGAGTCCTGACCCTGGGCCTCAGTTTCCTCCTGTGCAGAGATGACACGATATGCGCAGTGCCTTTCGCCACCTCACAGGAAGGTTGTGGGAACCCAAAGGATGCACAAATAGCCCCCACCCTGGGCGAGATATCCATAAATAACCGCGGTCACCGCTACTATGGAGGGGCGCGCTCCAGGATTCTGGGCACCCGCCTCCCTCGAGCGCCGCGGCCAAGGGCAGGGGAGTGGGGTCGCTGAGGTGGGGGTGCTAGGCGGAAGGGGGCGGCCCTGAGCCAAGCAGACCCAGCGGGCGGGTCCCTTCGGGGGCCGCGGCGGGCGGCCGGGGCGCGCTAACGAGCGGGGCCCCAGGTGCGGGCCCCACCCGAGACTTGGGGGGGGGAGGAGGGGCTGGAGGGGGAGGGGAAAGGCCCGCGCTAATGACTGTTGACAGCGCGCGCTGGGACTGGCCGAGCCGCGCGCGCCACTGACAGCTGCTCCGGCGGGGAGCGGGGGGACGGGGGTGAGGCCGCTCGCGCTCCCCCCACGGCGCACGCGCGTGCGCCTCGGCGAGGAGGGGCCAGGAGGAGCGCGCGCGCCGGGCCCGGGTTCGGAGGGCCTGCTGGAGCGGCTCGCGCGGGCTCCTCGCGGGCAGGCAGGTAATGAGAGTAACCATGGCAACCCACCAGAGGAAGTGTATTCTGCAGGAGACGTTAATCCCCTCTCCCCGGAGCTGGGACAGCCTGACTTTCCATTCTCACACAGTAATTAGATACCAGCTGTCAGTGCAGGGGGGACGGCTCCGCGGCTGCAGCCCGGCTGGGGGGGTGCACAAAGGGGGCGTGGGGGGGGGAGGAACGCGGGGAGGAGGGCGTTAAAGACACAGGGACGCTTTCCGGCGGGTGGGCCGGGGCGGCGCGCCTCCACCAGTCTCCGGCCTCGAGGCGCGCTCTCGCTCACCTGGAGACCCCGCCCGCGCGGGGCCCCGCCCACTCGACACGCACCTGCTGCGCGCGCGCGCCCGCCCGCCGGCCCCTGCGTTCCCCCTCTTTCGACCCCGCCTCCCCACTCTCCGCGCACCTGCTCCGCTCCCCGCCCTCCTGGGACGCTGCCCACCTGTCCTTTGTGCGGGGCGGTACCATTCGATCTGGCCAGCTCTCCTTCAGGGAGCGCCCGCTATGTGCCAGGCGCTGTGCCAAGCCTGATCTGTGTAATCCTCACAGACCCTCTGCGGTAGGCGCCTCTGCTGTTCCCCGCCCAGGGCGCAGCGGGGTGTGGCCATTTGCCCAGGGTCACGCAGACTTGAACTCCCATCCCGATGCCCATTTAACCACCAAGCTGCAGCGCTTCCCCATCGCGTCCACATCCGTTATAGCTCCAGGGGCCTCCCAACCGCCCAGGGAGACAAAACAATCAGGCTGGTGACTGGCATCGTGGTGCACTTAATGTGTGCCAGGCATTCACTGCCTCATTTCACTTTCCCAGCAGCCCTGGGAGGATTATTACCCCCATCTTACAGATGAGGAAACTGAGGCACAGAAAATGGAAGTGACTTGTCCACAGGCATGGAGAACAGAGTGGAAGAGCTGGATTCAAACCCAGGCGCTCAGACCCCAGGATCCATGCTGTCAGCTACCGGCACTATTAACTCCACCCCCAGGTTCCTGGTGTCTGTAATCCAGCCCAGGCCCTCTCCTTTCACCCTTCAGCCTACCCACATCCTGTCCCAGCATCAGTGAGGAGCTGCCTCTCTTAGCCATACCTGAGAAACAGAAGAAGTTCCTAGGCCTAAGGCCACTGCCACGTCCCTAATTTCTGCCAGACCTCCCAGAAACCCTGGCTCTCAATGAGGGTAGCCACTCAGAAATCATTGTAGGCCAGCCTCCCCATTTCCCAGGTAGGGGAACCAAGACCACCAAGGTGAAAGGCTAGCCCAAGGAGGAGATGGCCTCGTGGAGCCTTTTGGGGGGAGTTCAGTCCCCGCAGGCCCAGCTATGCCTCCTGCCCCCCCCCACCCCACAGTCAGGTCTGGGGGGGGCGCGCCAAGGAGGGGCAGGAAGTGCTGAGAAGCAGAGCGGGCTCCTGTCCCCAGTGGCGGCGGGTGTCTGGGGCAGGAGGAGGCTATCTGATCCCTTCCCCACTGCCCCGGCCATGACCTCCTCCCTCCCTCCATCTCTCCCTCCTCCCTCATGGCCAGGGGAGCCAGCACCCTGGGCTGCAGCTGAGAACCCAGCGTTCCCCAACCCGGCCCACATTCCTGTGGGAGGAGGAGTGGGGGGGGGCATTGGGCCAAGGGCTTTAGGGACGGGGCACCCCTGGGGCTGCCCCACCCTGCCTGGGCCAAGGCCGGGCTGTCTCCAACCTCACCATTTCCTGCCTCCGCTCTCCCCGCATCTCTCAGTAGCAGAGCTGCCTAAATTTGGCTCCAGGAGGGAATGGGGGAGGTGGCAGCAGGCGGGTGCTGTCAGAGGCCAGGGCGCAGCTCCCTGTCTAGCCGGCTGGCATTTTTGCTGTCTGGAGGAGGGCAGGGGGGCCCAGCAGCCCTCTCCGGGAAAGGGAGATGTTCGTACCTTCTGACATGAACTGAGTAATGTGCAAACGACATGCAAACCAAGCTTCAAATCAGCATCTCAGCCAGGGAACAGCTTGGGTGCTGCTTTTGGGATGAGAACAGAAGGACCAGTGGCCCACTCCCCAGGGCTCCAGTGGGGGCTGAGGGTGGGTACAGGGTGTCCAGGGCTGGGAGCTGGGAGACTCCGTTTCTTGCTGGGTGGCGCTTCAGGGCTTTAGATCAGTGGCTGGATGCTCTGAGTCCCAGCCTGAGGGCAGGGCCATGGCTTTCTCTGCCTGCTGTGGCACAGTGCGTGGCACACCCTGTTACATGGTTAAGCACATGAGTCTGTAGCCACCCTGTCTAGGTCTGAACCTTGGGTCTCTACTGGCCAACTCGGGGAAATTCATCAACAGCGTACCCAGGCAAACAGCTCACATAATTGGCATCCCTTTTAGGACTTCCCTTCCCTAGAAGGTGGGCACAGGGGCATGGCCCAAAAGAACCTGGGCTTTGGAATCAGACCTGGATTCCAGGTCTGGCTTAGCCAGTGAGGCTCTGTGGGTCTCACGCCCTCCTCTGGGAAATGGGTTCAGGAACTCAAGCTCAGCTGTGATGTCCACGTGAGGGCCTGGACACTCCAGAAGTCTTCTCACCAGTGTGGTCTCACTGCTCTCTGCATTCATTCAACTACCTTCTCTGTCCCGGTCCCATCTCCCCTCTCCTCTTTGCTCTCTCTGTCTTGGTTTTTCTCTTGTCTCGTAGATTTCTCGCAGTCTCTCCCCTCCCGTTCTCTCCACTTGTCTCGGTGACCTCAGGGAAGCCACTGCCTCTCCCAGTCTCAGTCTGCACATCTGCTGCATGGGGGTAATGGGAGGTGGATGATGGGCTCTGTCTGGGGTCTATTAGGGCCCAGGAGGAGCTTGATGGGCAGCAGCACTTCATTAAGGCCCATTTACATCCCAAATGACCAGGAGGGGTGGGCTGTGCCCCCAGCTCTATCAGGTATGGGGTGTTGGGGCCCCACTTCTCGGTAACTCTGTTTAACCCCAGATAACTGCTCTCCTGCCCCTCGGCCAGGGCTGATATGAGCTGAATCCAACTTCCTGCCACCCAAAAGCCACTTCCTGCCAAACTCGAGCTGATACCAGAAGAACTTGTTTTCTGTGCACAGAGCAGTCCCGCTGGGGCGGCCACCCGCCTGCCCCGGGTGTGAACATTTTTTCCATCTGCAGGTCTGCCTGGTGGGGCTGGGCGGGGGAGGATGGGGACTCTGCCCTCCTCACCTCTGAACCTGCCTGTCCTGCCCCGCCATAGCCTCCGGTCCTGCCAGCCAGCCCAGGAAGGGTGCCAAGTGGCCCTTTGGGCCCCGACAGACACGTGTAGGCAGCCATACACAGTCTGACACAGCCACACACACAGCCGGTCTGACAGTCCTCACAGCCACCGGGCGTTTGGGTGAAGACTCTGGGAGACAAGTGTGTGACCCTGTCAGACAGCAGTCACACACACTCAGAGTCACAGACAACCGCACACGGAGACAGCACACCCAGTCTCAGTCACTCACACACATGCACACGGAGCTCCCCACACTTGCCCAGCGTCCCCCTTCCAGATGTATTCACTAATTCAACAAACACTCTCGGAGGGCCTGCTCTGTGCCAAGCCCTGGGCTAACCCAGAGTAAAAGCTATTGGAATGGTAACACGTAAGTAGCTGACCTGTGCTGTTGCCTCAGTTTCCTTGCCTGTGAAATGGGGAGAACAGCCCTGCCCCATAGGTCTGCTGGGAGGATTAATGAGCTAATTCGTGCAAGGCCCTGGTCCCCATCTGGCCCGCAGACAGCACCGTCTAAGTTAGGCTATCTTAGTTAACCAGGAGCTTCCTGTGCCCAGCTCCGCTGAGATCTTACACACCTTATCGCCCCGAGTCCCGGCCCAAGCCCCCCACGGCTCAGGTCCTCATTCCCATTTCCACAGATGAGGAAGCTGAAGCTCAGGGAAGAGGCCCACTGGTCCTCGGGGTGCCCCCATGACCTCCTCTCCTGCCGCATCACTCTGCTGCCCCAGCCTGCCTCACCACCCGCCTCGCCACGCAGTCACTGTTGCCTCTGCCTGGAATGGCCTTGCCACTTGCTCTTGGTGTGACCGGCTCCTTCTGACCTGCCTACTTCCCCAGCTCCTCCCCAAAGCCCAGGCAGCCCCTGTTCACTTCCCTCAGAACACTCATCACCTGGGGAGCACTGGACCCCCCCACTGGCCTTTAAGGGCCAAGAGTCAGAACCATTTTGTCCGTCCTCTGGCACGTAGTAGGTGCTCAACAACTTCAGAACTTAATGAATAAACGAAGTGGCCTGCTCCTCACAGCTACCGAGGGCAGAGTCTGGAACCACGCCAGGTCACCTGAAGCTGGAGCTCACTCCTGTGCTATCTTGCTTCTCACACCACCAGCACTTCATAGCGTGTCGATGAATGAATGAATGAATGAATGAATGAAACCAAGATTTCGGGATCCCGGTCCAGTGCTCTCTGGGCAAAACCTCCTTCACTTCCTGGCAGCGTGGACGGGAGCCAAGCTCCAGCCGCTTCGGATGGTGGCGGGGCTGACGGGCCGCCTGAAGCCGGCTGTCAGGAGCTCGTCTGGCCACAGCCGCCAGCAGGGAAGACCAGCTGGCGGTGCAGGGTCCATCGGCCCAGGCCTGGAATCTGAGCCGCCCTGAGAGGCCCAGCTTCTCTCCAGGCCCCCACAAACTGGCCTTTGTTTCCCAGGCCGGCCAAGGCCCAGCAGCCTGGGCTTTCTCTCTGCCTGCGGCACCCGCACTGAGCTGGAGGGGTAAATGGGCCAGCCTCCCCTCTGTCCGGGCCCAGGATGTCGCTTCAGGACTAAATGGAGATGTAATTTTCTATACAAATCCATGACAATTTAGATGGAGTGATTGTAATTGGCTTTTCAATGGGGGTTTTGTCCAGTGCTGGTGGCTAGAACTGGGTGGCCTGTTTGAGGCAGGCTCCATTTAAATGACAATAAAGCAATAATATTGAGGACTTGTACAGTGCCCAGAGCCCCTCCTGGGCCCAAGTGGAGCCTCATGTTTATGGATCTGGTCCTTCCCTGGGGCTGTCTGGACAACCGGGTAGTGGGGGGCACGGAGCCCAGGAGAGGGGCTATTCCAGACATAAAGGCTCTGGGGCGGCCGGGGCGGGGTCGCATGTCCACCGGCTTCCCTGCTCCACACTCCTCACACAACCACTGACTAGTGCCGCCTAAGGGCTGGCTGCTATTCCAGGTTCTGGGGGGTGCCGAGAGCCAGAGAACGCTCCCGGGCAGGTCAGAGGCAGGAGGGAACAGTGGCTAGCTAGCACAACATGAGGCTGGACGGAGAGCATGACCCAGAGCCAGATGGCATGGGTTCCAATCCTACCGCACTCCTTACTAGTTTCCTGGGCTTTGGCAAGTTACTTAACCTCTCTGTGCCTCCGTTCCGCCAGCCATAAAATACAGTTGCAAAGTCCCTGTGAGGACGAAACACCTGTCGAGGGCTCAGCACAGCGCCTGGCGGGTGGAAGGGGCTGTCGGTAAGTTACCGCCTTGTTCGTTAAAACTCCAGCTCTGGTGTCAGACTTGCCGGGGCAGGGGGTGACGGTGAGCTTGTGACTTAACCTCTTTAAACCTCCATCGGCTTCTCTTTAAGGTGGGGCTTTTAGGAGAGCCAACCCCACAGGGTGGTGGGGAGAGGATGCAGGAAGTGCTTGGCTCAGTGAACGTTAGCTCTCACTTGCAGTGATGCTTTTTGGCCTTGAGGAGCTTGCCATTCCGTGATAATTATACTGTTGGGTGTGGGAGACAGAAAGGGAAAGAGAGAAAGCTCACAGGAAGCCAGGACAGAGCTGTCTCTGCTGGCAGGGGCTGCACTGGGAGGGAATGATCTGGAGGGGACTCGGGAACAGGGTGGGGCTGCAGGCTGTGTTAAGGAAGGAAGGCTTCACAGAGGAGGTGACATTTGGGCTGGGCCTTGAAGGATGAGTGGCGGGGTTTTGCCAACATAGGACGGATCCCAGTGCCAGGCCCCGTGGCTACGGAGTCACAGGCAGACCCTGTAGCCCTGCCTCCTGAGCACGTGTTTCGTACCTGTGGGAGTGGCTGAGGGGGGGAGATAAAAAGGCAGGCGGTCAGGGAGACCCTCCTGAAGGAGAGATGCTGAGAGCGTGTAGGAAGGAAAACAGCCTGTGCAAAGGCCCGCAGATGGGAAGGCGGCTGGCGTCTTAGGCTTTGGTGAGTGGACAGTGGGGAAACTGCAAAACATGGCTGGAGGGACTGGACAGGGGCTGTGGGTTTACTCACAGTGAAGTAGGCGGCCACAGAGGGATTTTAAGCAGGCGGGTAACACCATCCACATTACATTTTTAAAGGATCCCTCCAGCTGCTTGTGGAAAATGGGCTGCAGAGAGGAAGGGGTAAGAGGGAGACCTTGGAGAAGCGGGTGAGTCACTGGAGGGAGGGAAGTGGTTGGATCCACAAAATAACAGGAGCTCGGTAACTGTTGGCTGGATGATGGGCAAGCAGAGCATGGTGAGGGGCTGGGTGCAGCTGGCACACAAGCAGGGTTGGTGAAAGGAGATGAGAGAAGAGAGGTAAGGGCCTCCTCCCACCTCCCCTTGCAAGGCTAAGGCTCTGGGGCTTTTTCCTGAAGGCAGCAGGGGAGCCAATATGGGTTTTTCTCCCGGCAGAGAAAGACCATGCTGCGATTTGTGCTTTGGAAAGATCATTCTGCTGCAGGGTGGAAGGGTGGGAGGTGGTGGGTGGGCGAGGCTGGAGGGAAGGAGGCACGGAGGGAGAGGGGCTGGTGAGGGCTCAGAGGCCTCAACAGGCATCCTAGCCATCCCTCAACTCCAAGAGCAACAAACTTCCTCTTCAGCAAGGTCTAAAATCTAGTCCTGGGTCACAGAGTTGTCAACGCAGAGTTGGGATCCGCCCCCAGGGCTGTTCCCCTTTATTATCATTCCCATTCTGCAGATGAGGAAACCAAGACTCTGAGAGGCTGAGTCACTCATCTAAGGAGACAGAGCTAGGAATTGAGATCCAGGCTCAGACCCAGGCAGTCTGACTTCAGACCCATACACCAGAGGTCCTAACCTGTATTTGGGGGGCAGAGGTTTATTACAATTTTGAATTTATGGCTAATACTTAAAAGTTGGGAAATTTCATGGAAAAAGAAAACCTGAACTTTGTACAGAACCTCCTGATGTTGACAGCCCCAGGACCCAGTCCTTGAACCTCGTCCATCTAGCGGCTCCCAGGTTTACACCTCCAGCCTGGGCCTCTGCTCTGCATCCACTCAGCCGATTGGACATGTCTGAAAGCAAGTGCGTGTCTAGGGCCCCTGTAGAGGGGCCAGGGAAAGGCACCTATCTCTTCATGCATCCATTCATCCATTCAAGCATTTGGACCACCGCCACCCCCTCCAATGCCCGGCCATCGCCACCAAATCTCCTCCACCAGAAGCCTTCTCCATCTCCACTTACTCAGGCCAAGTACCCAGGAGTCATCCTTGATTCCTCCCTCTTTCTCTCACACCCCCCCATACCCATCTCACCCAACAGCAAATCCTGTTGGCTCCACCTTAAACTTTAACCAGAATCCAACTGCATTCCACCACCTTCCCTGCTCCTGACTTCCTGTCCCGGGACCTGCGGGGCTTCAGGGAGAAGCACGTGCTGGCACTGGAGAGCCCTGGGGCCCTCCCCACTGGGTCTCAGTCTCTTCATCTGTAGGAAGGGTGGGATACAGCAGGTCATTTTGACTCCCGTTAGCCTTTTGTCCAGATTTTGGAGCCGGGAAGAGCCTGGTTCATAAGACACTTCATGTTAAACTCCTAATTCCTTTCCGGCCTGGGCACGACACAGGTGGGACAAAGGAATAGAGTGTGAGTGTCTGAGACAATGACAATCTTGACTTTCAACACCCTGGGGTGGGTTAGGAGCCCCCTGGAGTGGAGGACCTCTTGCTCACCACTGACCAGTCCCCAGTATCTGCTGGAGCCTAGCACCGAGTAGGTGCTCAGGAAACATTTGTTGAATGAATAAATGAATGAATGAACCTTCCTGGCCCTCCAAAGGCACCCTGGGCATTCACTCAATTTCAGAGGGCCTTGATTTTCCCATCTGAGAGATAGGTAGAGTAACCTAATGCCACTGCCTTCCTTCTGTACAACTAACATGTACTGAGTGCCTGCTGTGTGCCAGGCACATATTAACTCATTTATGCTTCACTGTAATCCCAAGAAGTAGGAACAACTCCCTTTTATGATTGAGGAAACTGAGGCCCAGAGAGGTCAAGTGACATGACCAAAGTCACACAGTGCATAAGTGGCTGAGCCAGAGACCATTCCAGGCAGCCTGGACCTAGAACTCTCTCTTTTTTTTTTTTTTTTTTTGGCCGCACTGCAAGCAGCTTGCAGGATCTTAGCTCCCCAACCAGGGATTGAACCTGCGCCCTTGGCAGTGAAAGCACGGATTCCTAACCCCTGGACCACCAGGGAATTACCTAGAACTCTCATTCTTAAACACTGTTCCAGGCTACCCTTCAAGAAGAAATGAGGTCTGGGAAGCCTGCCCCAAGGAGGCGGCCCACAACTTTATAGATGGGGATATGCTGAGCAGGGCTGCCAACTCAACGGTCCTTCCATGGCTCCCATTTAATACCAGTCAAATAAAACCCAAATACCCACATCTGGACTCAAGGCCCCTGGAAGGAGCTCCAGCTGCATCTTCTCCTTCCATAGGTCGGCCCCAGCGCAAACGTGATACTCCAGCCATGCTGGCTGCTTCTCTTTCCCATCAGCCTGGGGCTGTCCTGCCTCTGTGCCTGGACACACCCTGTCCCCTCTGTGTAGAATGCCACCCCCTGGCTCCTGGGCTGTCCTTCCTCCAAGTTTCATTCAAATGTCCTTCTCTCTCCTTCCTCCCTTCGAAGACTTCCCTGACCCCCAGCCATATTTCTTATCTTCGATTTCCTGAAGCACTTTGCCAGCAAGGATAACATAGTTAATGCATCTCCATATGCCAGTACGTACTCTTAACAATGCCACTTTACAGATGAGAAAATCGAGGCACCGAGAGGAGAAGTAAGTTGCCCAAAGTAACATGGGATGGAGTCAATATTGAACCAACACTGGCCTGACCCAAAGCTAGATCGCCAAGCCCTGAGTCAGACCACATTTCCTGAAGTCTGTCTTTGAGTCTTAGCTGCTTTACCAGGAGGTATGCAGCCTGAGGGCAGAGGCTACTTCTCACCCATCTTGGCACCCCTGGCTCCTGGGACAGTGCCAGGCATACAGTAGGTGCTCATTCAAGATTCCCTAGTGACTGAACAGTGTTTGCCTTCTGCATGAGTAAATGTGGTCTTAGAAACAGATTTTCCAGGCACCACATGCTGAATTTGTGTTCTTCTGGCAGTTATTTCGGAAGGCGTTTGAGGCACTGTGAAGGCATAGGAGCTGGATAGGATGGTGGAAAGTGAGTCAGGGTCAGAAGCCAGACAGACCATGTGACCTTAGATCACTGTAGAGTGGGGATTTTAATTCTGACCTTCAGGGTGATTGTGAGGGTATACACAGTGCCAGTATATAGTGAGCGTTCAATACATAGCAATCATGATTATTAATTAACAATTCATATTCTAGACATTGCTGCCAGGAGTGGAAGGCAATCTGGCGTCATCTACCAAGGACCAAAAGCACATGCCCGTGGACCCAGCAATTCTACTCCTTGGTAAAAACTCACGTGTGTCTGAAATGGCCATCTGCGTTCAAGGAGGTTCACTGAGGTCTTGTTGTGAGAACATAATGCTGGAAACAACTTAAACGTCCATCGACAGAGGACTAGATAAATAAATTGTGGTACATCCATAAAATCGAATACTACCCAGCTATAAAAAAGAATGAGAAAGTTCTTTACGTTCTGACATACTTATGCACTGACAGCACATAGATCTACTGTTTCATGGGAAAACAACCTGAAGAATGTAAGAGCTAAAACTATAAAACTCTGAGAAGAAAGCATAAGGATAAATCTTTGTGACCTTGGATTAGGCAATGAAGATGACACTATAACACAAGCAAAAAAAATTAGACAAACTGGACCTCATCAAAATTAAAAACTTTTATCCTTCAGTGGACACCATCAAGAAAGTGAAAAGACAACCCACAGGCCGGACGTAAATATTTGCAAATCATACATCTGATAAGGGACTTGTATCTAGAATATAGAAAGAACTCATAACTCAATAATAAAACAAATAATGCAATTAAAAATCAGTCGAAGAATCTGAATAGACATTTTTCCAAAGAAGCTATACAAACAGCCGATAAGCATATGAAAAGATGCTAAACATCATTAGCCATCAGGGAAATGCAAATCAAAACCACAATCAGGGGACTCCCCTGGTAGTCCAGTGGTAAAGAATCCACCTTCCAATGCAGGGGAGGCAGGTTCGATCCCTGGTCTGGGAAGATCCCACATGCCACGGAGCAACTAAGCCCGAGTGCCACAACTACTGAGCTTGCGTGCCTCAACTAGAGAGCCTGCGTGCCGCAAACTACAGAGCCCGCGTGCTCTGGAACCCACGCGCCACAACTAGAGAGAGAAAGCCCGCAGGCCACAACTACAAAGAAGCCCGTGTGCTGCAACAAAGAGCCTGTCTGTCACAATGAGAGATCCCACGTGCTGCAGCTAAGACCTGACGCAGCAAAAAAAGAAAGAAAAAAGCAAAGAAAAACAACCCACAATCAGATACTATTTCACACCCACTAGGATGACTCGAATCAAAACGACAGATAATAATAAGTGTTGACGAGGATGTGGGAAAATTGGAAGCCTCCTACACTGCTGGTAAGATTGTAAAATGGTGCCATGATTTTGGAAAACAGTCTGGCAGTTTCTCAAAAGGTTAAACATAGAATTACCTTATGATCCAGCAATTCCATTCCTAGGCAGAAGAGAATTGAAAACATATGTCCACACAAAAACTTGCACGTGACTGTTCACAGCAGCATTATTCGTAATAGCTAAAATCTGGAAACAACCCAAATGTCCATGAAATGTTGAATAGATAAATAAAATGTGGTATATCCATACAATGGAATATTATTCAGTAATAAAAAGGAAAGAAGTACACGCTACAGCATGGACAAACCTTGAAAAAATTATACTAAGTGAAAGAAGTCAGGCACAAAAGTCAGGCACATATCGTATGATTTCATTTATAGGAAATGTCCAGAGAAGGCAAATCTACAGCGAAAGAAGTAGTTTCCTAGGGCTGGGGAAGGAGGTCTAGGGGAGTGGAGAGTGACTGCTCTTGGGTGTGGGGTTTCTTTTGGGGGTGATGAAAATGTTCTAAAATTGATCGTGGTGACGCTTGCACAATTCTGAATATACCAAAAAACCACTGAGTTGTATTTTAAATGGGTGAATTGTATGGTATGCGAAGTATATCTCAATAAAGCTATTATAAGAACAAAAAGCAACCTACAGAACAGCGTACAACATATTTTGTGTAAAAATAGAAACAAACCCCAGAAATACATGTGCATATGTGCTTATACATATGTATAAAACATCTCTGGAAGGAAACCAGAGAAATAATAGTGGCTGCCCCTGGGGAGGGGAACTGGGTGGCTAGGAGGGAGAATTTTTTTTTCACTGTACACTGGTACCTGATGAATTTTTTTTTTTTAATAATAATGAGATTTTATTACCATTTCAAAATGTTATACTTAAAAAAAACCAAACCAGTGGCTTAAACTGGCCCTCAGCCAGAGGGTGGCTTGGGCGAGGCAGCTCTGAAACACAGGAGGTGGCGAGAGAAACCCAACTTTACAGTTTTCCAAGCCTTGCTAACATCCATCGTCTTTTTTATTCCTCACGCAAGCCCTGTCAGAGGCTTTCAGCACAAGCCGTGTTTCCAACAGCAAATCCTGTGGGTCTTCCTTCAAAAAAAGCATAGAATTTGTCCATTTCTCACCCTCTGCAGGCACCCTTCTGGCTCAGGCCACCACCCCCTTCCACCTGGCTGACCTGGATCAAGGCACCGGCCTTCTCCCAGCTTCCACTCTCTCCAGCCTGTACTCCACACGGATCTGCCCTTGGTTCCCACCAATCGCCCCCACAGCCTGGGCTCCAGCCCACTGGCCTCCTCACGGTTCCTCAGACTTACCAGGCACTTCCTTCCTCGGGGCCTTTGCACTTGCTCTGCTCTCTACCTAGAATACTTTCCCACCAGATATCCACCTGAAGGCTCCCTCACCTCTGGACAGTTCTCTGCTCCAATGTTTCCTCATAAAGAGGCCTTCCCAGACCTCCCTATCTTCTTTCCCTGCTTTATTTTTCTGTATAGGACTGACATATTTAATATTTACATTTACTTGCCTGTGATCTGTCTCCCCACCCCCAAATTTGGCTCCATGAAAGGTAGGCTTCTGTTTCTTTCCCCAGCACCTAGAACCATGCACATTGTAGGAGCTCAAAAATATTTGTTGAAATAAAACTGGGTCCTAAGAAACTGTCACAGACCAGAGGAGCACAGGGAGATATGAGGACTAAATGTAATGTGGTCTCTCGATTGGGATCCTGAAACAGGAAATGAAAGTTAGGGAAAAACTAGTGAAATCTGAAAAAAAAAAAAAAAAAAAAAGTGTGAGCTTAGTTAATAGTGATGTACCCATATTGGTTCCTTAGTTGTAACAAACATACCATAATAGTGTCAAATGTTAACAATAGGGGAAACTGGGTGAGGGGTATATGGGAACTCTCTGGACTATATTTGCCAATTTTCTGTAAATCTAAAATTGTTCTAAAATAAACCATTTATTTAAATTTTAAAAATGCGTTGCATGAAAGCACACGTGTGCAAACTGAGGCTCAAAGGTGAAGGCATTTGCCACAGGCTACATAGCCAATGAAAAGCCGCAGCTCACGGGCAGAGACCGGTGAACATCCCGCAAGAGAAGGAGGCCCCTGTCACTGCAGATCCATTTATTTTGCAATGAAAGGCAATGTTGTATTGGGGGAAGGTGGAGGTTTTCTTTCCAAACATCACAGGAGACTCAGACATTTTACTGAGAATCCTCGTCTGGTCCTGTAGAGCTCAGAAGACAGGCATGCTCTCCCAGCAACTCCCCAGGAAATTGTCCTTTTCTCCTTGGCTCCCAGGAGGCCCAAAGGGCCTCTCCAAGCCATGATATTGTTTGCCAAAGGTTCTTGGCCCTGTGGCTCAAGATCTCAAGCCGGGTCATACAAATCAGGTCAGGGGACAAGGAGAGGGGCTAGGGGAGACAAAGGGGGGTCTAGGAAAGGAAGAGAAAAGGGACAACTCTTCTTGAGCACCTACGAGGAGGTGGCACTGGCCAAGGCATTTTAGGCCTGTGTGACCTCATTCCAGGCTCCCAGCCCAACAGGCTGGTTTCCCTGATGAGGAAACCGATGATTGGAAAAGGATGCAGTTACAGGGTGATGAAGCAGACACACTGGGGTTTGATCTCTTGGGCCTCATCTTGAACTTCTCTCCACGCCCTTCCTGCCCTCTAGCGACGCTGGCTGCTCTCAGAGCCACATTTGTCACCTGGCCTTTGCCCATGCTGTACCCTCTGCCTGAAACACCCTTTCTTCCCTATTACTAAGCTAACTTCTACTCGACCTTCAGGTCTCAGCTCAAGTATTACTGCCTGTTATGGGCTGAACTGTGTCCCCCCCAACTCCTTCCCACTGCAAATTCCTGTGCTGAGGTCTTAACTCCTGTACCTCAGAAAGTGACTGTATTTGGAGACAGGGTCTTAAAAGAAGTAAATAAGTTAAATGAGGTTATTAGGGTGGGCCCTAATCCAACATGACTGGTGTCCTTATAAAAAGAGGAAATTAGGACACAGAGACACACAGAGGAGAGACTGTGTGAAGACACAGGGAGAAGACGGCCCACTGTGAGCCAAGGAAGAGGCCTCAAGAAACCAACGCTGCCGACACCTTGATCTCGGGCTTGTAGCCTCCAGAATCGTGAGAAAATTAATTTCTGCTGTTTAAGAGCCCCAGTCTGTGGTACTTCGCTTTGGCAGCCCCAGCAAGTGAACAGACTGCCTCAGAGAACCCTCCCTGAGCCCCATGCCCAGGTCAGGACCTTGTGAGCCCCATTCCTTCACGGCACCTCTCACGACGGTGATACTCTGTTTATTTGTGTGACTGTCTGGTTGACAGCTATCGCCTCCAGCAGATGGTGAGCATCATGAGGGCACAGACGGGGACTGCCGTGGTCTCTGCCAGGGCCTAGCACAGTGCCCGCACATAGTAGGTGCTCCATAAACGAGCGCTGCACGAAGCCATGAAGGAGTAAAGGACAAGCAAATCCCCATGGCCTTGTCTCCCTTCGTGCCTCTGTCCCTGACCACAAAACAGCGAATGGGAGGCTTCTGGAACTCTTTTTTTTTTTTTTTTTTTTTTTTTTTGCAGTACGTGGGCCTCTCACTGCTGTGG
>NW_021145378.1:83383-102122 GCF_002837175.3 Physeter macrocephalus | reverse complement strand
TCACTGTTGTGGCCTCTCCTGTTGCGGAGCACAGGCTCCAGACGTGCAGGCTCAGCGGCCATGGCTCACGGGCCCAGCTGCTCCGCGGCATGTGGGATCTTCCCGGACCGGGGCACGAACCCGTGTCCCCTGCATCGGCAGGCGGACTCTCAACCACTGCGCCACCAGGGAAGCCCTAGGCTTCTGGAACTCTTAAACTTCATTCCTCTTCTGAAGCAAATATTCCTTTTCGGGGGGCTTCAGGTCTGTCAGGCTCAGGTTTGCCCAGCAACTTTAAATCCAATCCTTGCTAAAAAATGTAAAATTCATTCCTGGAGGCAACAAAGGAAAAGGTACCCCGCCCTTGTCTACCTGTGCCATGCCTCCCTGAACGCTGTTCTTCCTGCTCCCCAGTTCCAGCCCTGCCCAAATCCTGCCGTCTCCCTGGGGCTACATCCAAAAGCTTCCCTCCCAAAGAGCTCATCCTGGGGAGCCTAGAGACATGAAGTGGAGGCTCAGAAAGGGAAAGAGAGCGGCCCAAAGTCACACAGCCAAGCAGAGGCTGGTGCATCTGTGAACCTCAGCTCTGGGCCCAGTCCATCCCCTGGGGCATCAGCTATGGCATCTCCCCCCATAAATGTCATCAGCACCGGGGAAACTGCCCTACTTCTCTGACCTCAGGTGCAGCAGAGGTCCTGGGGCTCAAAGAGGATGAGCTGGTGACCTGCCCAAGGCCACACAGCTGGGAAACAGTGGAGCCAGAGCTGGAAGTCCCGGAGCTCAAGCTGCCAACCATTCAGCCACCCTGACCTTCCACGTGGGCTGCCGGAGCTGGGTTATGTGATGCTGATCCAGCTCCTGCTGCAGGGTGCGTGGGGAATCTTAGGAATCAGACAGACTTGAGGGCAAGTAAAATCACCACGTGACCTCAGACAAGGGACTCCATCTCTCTGGGATGTTTCCTCAATTGTAACATGCGGTTAATGGAGTTCACGTGGTGGGGATAGGGTGCGGGTTCAACGAAACAATGTTAAGGTTAACGTTCGATTCCTTAACTATGTTAAGGGGGTGAAACCATCAACAAAGAGCCTGTCCGCTACATAGAGCAGGTCCACCTGCTACGCCCATTCCATAAAGCGGGGTCCACCCTCCCATCCCGCCCCCACGAAGGGGCCCCTCGCTGCTATGCTTGTGCTGGGGTCCTGTCTGCTGAGTCACAGCACTGCCTCTCCCAACCATTTGCGTTGCAGATGGTGCCCGAAGGCGCTCAGGGTAGTTACAATGTTCTTAACATCTCCTTGGTCGCTACTACTTGTACAGAGACACACTCTGAAAGCAGGATCCTCTCTGCAGGGGAGTCAGAACAACGCAGCCAGCTTCCCGAATCTCCCCATGTGGGCATGCCCAGTGCTTGGGCAGGGGGAGGCCGGTGGGTACTCTACCCCCACCAAGCTCTGCGACCTCTGGCAATCCCTTAAGGTGGACGGGGGCAAACCCTGACACTGACCAGTTCTTTCTAGTTCTAAAAGCAGGTTCTGTACACTAGCACTTGCCTTCGTGCACATCAAATATCCCTGGAAGGACAGACAAGAAGCTGTCTGCAGCGGTGCCTTCTGAGAGTGGGACTGAGCAGCTGGGGCAAAGAATGGAGGATTTTTACCATATCTTTTGAAACTTTCAAATTTCGAATCATGTGAATGCATTGTGTACTTAAGCAAAATTAAAATTAACAGTAGTAACAGAACCGAGGATTCTGGGTGGAAGGATTAAAACCCCTGGCTTGGGACTTCCCTGGTGGCACAGTGGTTAAGAATCTGCCTGCCATTGCAGGGGACACGGGTTCGAGCCCCGGTTAGCTGCTCGAACTAACTAACCAGGTTAGTTCGAGCAACTAACTACTGAGTTACTGCGCTCTAGAGCCCGCGAGCCACAACCACTGAGCCCGCGTGCCACAACTAATGAAGCCCACGCACCCAGAGCCCGTGCTCCACACAAAGAGAAGCCACCGCAATGAGAAGTCCACGCACCGCAACGAAGAGTAGCCCCCGCTCGCCGCAACTAGAGGAAGCCCGCACTCAGCAACGAAAACTCAACGTAGCCAAAAATAAATAATAAAAAAAAAAACAAAACAAAAAAACACCTCAGCTCCCCGAGTTAGCCTGATCCTTCTGCCATGACTGCAGATAACTGACACTGGCCAGAGAGGCTTGGTTACTACAGGGTGAGCTGAGTAAGAGTCCTTTTTACCTTATGGGCCTCAGTGTCTCCTCGGGATCAAGTGAGCTATTGAAATCCATGTCCTAACCTAAGCCCGATTTGCTAGTCTCTTCTTTGGATCAGATCTGGGGAGGGCGGAAAATAGTCCATCATGGGAGCCATGGAGTGAGGGGTGGGGGGTGAGCTCATGAGAGCCCCAGTGGCCCAGCGCTGTGAATGAGACTCTCCAGGGCACCACCCAGGCAGTCCCCTTGCTTTGCTGATGGGGAAACCGAGGCACGGAGCTGGAAAGGGACTGTGTGCTGAGATGGCACTGCCAGGCTGGTCACGTCACCACCCCACTGGCCTGTACCTGACAGCCACAATCGGGGGGCTCCGTCTGCATTAACTTCACCCGTGCACCCTCAAGAGGCTGCGTGGGCAGGTGGAGGATCTGGCCTGGACGTGGCCCTGTCCACAGCCTGGGGAGGCTGGAAGGTCAGCTGTGCTGGCCCGCCTGGGCCTTTCAGGCTGCGGTATGGAGTCTGGTCTTTGTCCTAAGAGCCCCTGGGGAGCCACTGAAGGGTTTTAGGCTAGGAGTGATGTTGTCTGATTTATGTTTCAGAAGATTGTTCTGGCTGCTGGGTGGAGAATGGACCGGAGGGGCGAGAGGGGGAGCAGGAGACTGACGCAGAAGCCGCTGCAGCCTAGACCAGAGGGGGAGCGGCGGGAGAGCTGTGAATGGGTCCAAGGGAAGGTCAGCTGATTGCAAATGGAAAAAGCATATTCCTCCTTGAGTAGTGAGTCCCCTGTCCCTGGACATGTTTAAACCGAGCCCAGACCACAACATGACAGGGCTGTTACAGAGGGGACTTGATAAGGTGGACCACAAGGCCAAGGTTCTGGGTGACCTCCTCCAGGAAGCCTTCCCGGACTCCCAAGGCTGGGTTGGCAGCCCCCAGGGCATCCCACATCACAGCACTGATCCCAGGTCATAATCATCGGTTTCCAGATTTCCATGCCCTTCCCTGCCACAAGGGCAGGGGCCACTCTGCTCCTCTCTGGATTCCTGGCACTCGGCAAAGAGCCTGGCTCGCAGTAGGACCTCATACATCACTTCCCCTCCCTTCCTTATCCTTCCCTCCCCAACACCCCTTCTCCCAGGTCTTTCATCTGTGTATCCCCAATGCCCAGCCCAGATACTGGCATAGAGTAGGTACTCAGTAAATGGTTCTTGAAATGGATCATCTCTCCAGTGGATCTAACACACAGTAGGAGTTCAGCACATGTTCAGCCCTTCCTCTCAAGAGCGTAGTCAACAACAGTGCAGTAACACTTGCTGGGTGCTTTTTTCGACCGCTCTAAGCACTTGAGGTAGGACTACTGTCATGTTTATTTTCTTTTTTTTTTTTTTTTAAATTAAATAAATTTTTTATTTTTGGGTGTGTTTGGGCTTTGTTTTTGTGCGAGGGCTTTCTGTTCAGCCCTTCCTCTCAAGAGCGTAGTCAACAACAGTGCAGTAACACTTGCTGGGTGCTTTTTTCGACCGCTCTAAGCACTTGGGGTAGGACTACTGTCATGTTTATTTTCTTTTTTTTTTTTTTTTTAAATTAATTAATTTATTTATTTTTGGCTGTGTTGGGTCTTCGTTTCTGTGCGAGGGCTTTCTCTAGTTGCGGAGAGCGGGGGCCACCGTCATGTTTACTTTGGAGGCCTAGAAAGGTATGGGTATTTGCCGGGGCCAGCCGGCTGTCATATAGCAGAACAGGGATTTGAACTCAGGCTGTCAGGATCCAGCACTGGACTGTGTGGCCTTGTTCTGAGGGCCCAGCTGCTGCCACCACTGTTCCCGGCACATAGGAGGCGCAGAGACCTTTCTGTAGTGGGGGCCCCAGAAGGACAGTTACCCCCAACCTGGCTGCCACGGGGAGCACCAGCCTCCCGCTCTCCTCCCAGGCTTGGGGCTCCCTCCCGCCTGAGTGGGACAGGCTGTCCCAGGGGGCCGCTGCCAGCCCAGGCCTGCCCAGGCCCACCGCCCACACAGCCTTCCCTGAGCCGCCAGCCGGCGGGCAACGTGGCCGGCCCCGGGGGACTGAGCCTCGGCCGCCGGGCAGCCCAGACAAAGGCCGGCAGCGTGCCCGATCCCCTGGCACTTGGGCTGCTGCCGCCTCCTCCTCCTCCTCCTCCTCTCCCTCCAGGGCCCAGGCGGGGGGCACTGGCAGAGGTTGTTTTCAAAAAGGAGGTGGAAGGAAAGGATGAGGAGCCCCAAGGGCAGAAGCTGGAGCAATTTAGAATGATGGGCGGGAAGCAGGGCAGTCCTGCGGGGCCGAGCAGCCCAGAAATCAGGTGGGTGGGGGGCTGGTGAGAGGGCACAGCCTGGCAGGTCTGGCACCTCTCCCTGCCCCCACGCAGGCACCCAGCAGGCGCCAATCCAGGTCTGTTGAATAATGACCACTCTCGGTACTGAGTGCTGTCAGGGTGGGGCCCTGGGCACACGCATCACTGATCCTCCCAATAAGAGACAGGGCTTCGAACCTGCCCGGAAGAGAACAGGTATGGAGATAGCTATTAATTATCTCCCCAATTTAGCCAAGAGGCAACTGAGGTTCTGAGAGGCAAAATGACTTGTCTAAGGTCGTACAGTTGGAAGTGCGGCAAACGAACCCTACCCAGACCTACCTGACTGCAAAAGCCCACACGCTTCCCACTGCCCTGATTGTCTCTTTACAAATAATTAATTAATAATAAAAGTGGACACAACAACTCGTCTTTATTGAGCATTTAACATGTGCCAGGCGCTGTGCCTAGGGCACTATCTGTCTTGAGTCATGTAATCCTCACAACAACACTATGAAGTAAGAACTATTATCGTGACCATTTTACAGACGAAAAAACCGAGGCCTGGCAAAGTAGAGTAACGTGACCAAGATCAAACAGCAAGTAGGGTTTCAACCCAGCCATCCGGACGGAGCCTGCACAATACATCACGGTTCTATCCCAAATGGATGGATAGAGGGACGGATGGATGGACGGTGGGATGGGCAGACTAACGAGTGGGAGCTCTGCCCTGTGTGCACCAGGCCTACGGCTGGACACCCAGTAGGTGCTTGGCCAGCAGTAGCCGTGACAACGCTGTACTTTCTCCTGCAGCCCCTGCCAGAGGGGCCTCATGTCCCCAGCAGGGCTGGAGCTTGGGGGCCGTGGGCTGCGTGCCCGGGCTGCTGGGGCCGCCCAAGCTCCCTCGCTGAGCCGAGCAGCCAGCGGCATGACGGATGTGCCTGCCACCGCGGGGAGCCCGGGGTAGAGCAGTTGCCTGGAAACAGGCTGCTCTGGCGGCCCACACTCAGACCTTTGTCACCATCTCAAGGACCTTTCTTTCCTCCTCCTTTCTCGCTGGAGCCAGACCCGGCACGCAGGTGAGAAGCTGCAGCCAATGCCACCAGCAGCCCCCATCGTGGGGGACCCACGGGGGGCGGCCAGGGCCCCAGGTTGGGGAGAGGGAGGCAGATGCGGGAGAGACAGGAGAGCCTGTGGCGGGGGAGACCGAGCTCTGTGGGCGGCCCAGCCAAGGCATGGAAAAATCCTAATGCCGGGATGCTTCTCTCACTGGCTTTATTTCTCCCAGTTTCTCTGACAAAAAAATGATTCTCAGTCCTTCTTCTAAACGGTGCAATACTGGAAGCATCAGCTTCTAGAGCTGAGGGTGGTGCCCGAAAAGATCCGGGCAGGGCTGGGCCTCTGGGGGGCCCAGGGCAGGGGGACAGGTGTGGTGCCCCCGCACAGCAGGCGCTAATTGGCTCTCGTGCTGGTGGGCCCTGACAGGGGATTAACTGGGCGCTGGGGGAACCGGCTGGGGACTGGACCATGCCCCAGCCAGGGCCCCACTTGGGGACAGTGTGGGTGTGGAGGAGCTCAGAGCAAGGACTCTGGGGCCAGACCAGCCTGGGCTCAATTCCAGTTCTGCCCGTTGGGCAAATCATTTCTCTTCTCTGTGCCTCAGTTTCCTCCTCGATGAATGGGGAGGGGCTGCCTAAAAGGGCAGTTGTGAGAATGCAATGATATATAACCTCTATAAAATACCTAGCACATAGCGAGTGCTCGAGGAAAGATCACAGGGAACTCTTTGCTGAGATGCCTCAGGGTGCCCGGCCCCAGGCGTATCATAAGGACGATTTCATGCTCATCCCAAGCACTCAGGGAGGCAAGAGGTCTACAGACCGCTCGGACACACGCAGAAGCTGAGGTTCCCGAAGGGATGGGGTTTGCCCAGGTCGGACACCCCGGAAGGTAAGAGGCCAGGCTGACTTCCACCCCTGTCAGGTTTCCAGTTTGAACAACCACTATCTAAACCTCCCTGACTAATGGGGCTGCACTCTGACTTTGAAAATCAGATCTCAAGGCTGCCTGCCTCAAACCTTCCTTGTCTCTCCAGTGCCTGGATAAAACCCAGGCCCGTTCGCCGGGCATCTGAGATCTCTGTAATGTGGCCCTACTCACCCCTGCTTTGAAGTGTGCTTCGTGCCTCTGCAAGGCTGTCTCCTCTGCCTGGGATGCCCACCCTCCACTCAGCTCCTTGCTGAGTCTTGGCCCTAAGGTATGCTCTTCCAGAAAGGCTTCCCAGCCCAGCACTCCCCAGGCCAAGCCAGGGACCCCTTCTCCTGTGCTCTAATGCTCTGTTCACCAACACCCCTCTGTCCCATAGGCCCGGAAGATCTCCTCCGTGGAATCTGGGCCCCGAGGGGAGAACGCACCTGGCCTGGCACCCAAGGCCACACAGTCAGACCCTATCTATCTCCCGAACCTCTGCCTCACCTCAACCTGCCACAGTGCCCGGCTGCAGCCTATGTCCTGGGCCACCAGCCTTACAGCCTCATGGCCCCAGAGCAGACTGTCTATCCATTTGCGTTCCACTCCTCTGCTCACACAGAACCCCCACCGCACTGTCTCCAGGCTGCTCAGCAGCCCCCTGGCCTGCTGAGTCCCGTTCAGACCCTCCGTTCAGACCCTCCATCCTCTGGAGCCTTTTCCTGACCACCCCAAGACAGGCAGCCCTTCAACCCAATTTTCCCGCAGGAGTTGCAGCTGCCCCCCTCCTGTGTGTTCCTGAGGCCTGGGGAGGGAGGGAGAGATGGGGGAGGGAGAAAGGGAAGGGGTGGGGGGAGGGAGAGATGGGGGAGGGGGAGAAAGGGGAGGGGGAGGGAGGAGGAAGCGGGGGGGGGGGGGGGGGCGGGGGAAAGGAGCTCCACCTTTGTTAGGCCCTGTTCTAGGCACATGACCACACAGTATCTCAATTATTCCATCGCTTAAGGGAACAAAAAGAGGCTCAGGCTCTGAGAGATTAAGCTTCTCTCTCGCTAAAGGCCTAAGGCCTAGCTGGGCCTCTCCAGCCGCCTGTGACACTGAGGTGGCACTACATTGTCCCCAAGGGTTATGGCTGGGCTTGCACCCCTTGTATTCGCCACCTGGGCCAGCACAGGCCCAAGGCAGTGGCAGTAGTAACATGACTCGCTGACTACACTGAGGTTCCGGGCCCCAAACTCACACAATCTGAAGTTCAAGATGAGGAAACTGCCACCCAGAGAGGCAAAGCGCCCTTACGCAGGTCACCCAGCCAAAAAGCCACAGAGCCAGGATCTGAACCCCATGATCTAAAACGCCATGATGTCCCGGAGCCCAGGACATTGCCTGGCCTCCCAGCCGAGCTGACACTAGCCTCAGGCAGCTGTAGCCCCAATTCCAGCCACCAGGTCCTGAGCCTGTCCCCAGTGGCCACCTGCTAATTAGCTAGGCGGCTTCTGTTTGCTCTGTGGCTGCTTTGGAGCAATTCTCCCAGGAAAGGCCGAGCTTGCAGGAGCAGGAAAGGTACTCGTAATCTGCACGAGAGGCGACAAAGGGCACAAAGGCACCCTTGGCTGCCCGGCGCAGCCTAAGCTGGCCTCACATCCATGTCCCGGGACTACCCGCCACTCGCCACCACCACAGCAGGCTCCCTGGATGTCTGCTGTCAGCAGGACAAATCCACAGAGAGTCCCCATCCAGTCTGGGTCACCCGGCCACCCCCCAGGAAGAGCAAAAGTGAGCATTAACATGGCCCCAGCCATCCTTTCAAGCACTGCAGGGAGGGGTGGACAGGAAGCTCAGCAATTTCAAAACCTGCCACCCCTGTGCGCGTCCCTCACTCTCTAGGCAATCGGCACGGCTGCTCCCTGGACCTCACGGCAGCTTGAGGGGTGATACTGCTCTCAGCCCCATTTATAGGTGAGAAAACTGAGGCATGAGGAGAGGAAGTGACTATCCAAGGCCACCCCGCTAAGAAGTGAAGGTGCCAGGATTCACATTCAGCCTGTCGCACACTAGAGTTTGTGCTGTTTCCACCCTGCTCTAAATTGAGGTCGTCCAGTTCCAGTCTCCCATTTTGCCACTGAAGAAACGGAGGGCAGGAGGCTACATTACAGAAAAAGCATGGGCTTTGGAGTCCCAGCTCTGCTCTCATGGCCTGTGTGTTTTAGGACATAACCTTTCTTCTTTGTGCCTCAGTTTCTTCATCTAGAAAATGGGCCTAGGGAGGCTTCCCTGGTGGCGCAGTAGTTAAGAATCTGCCTGCCAATACAGGGGACACGGGTTCAAGCCCTGGACCAGGAAGATCCCACATGCCACGGAGCAACTAAGCCCGTGCACCACAACTACTGAGCCTGCGCTCTAGAGCCCGTGAGCCACAACTACTGAGCCCGTGTGCCACAACTACTGAGCCTGCGTGCCTAGAGCCCGTGCTCTGCAACAAGAGAAGCCACTGCCGTGAGAAGCCCGCGCACCGCTCCCTGCAACTAGAGAAAGCCCACGCGCAGCAATGAAGACCCAACACAGCCAAAAATAAATAAACAAAAAATAAATAAATTTTTTTAAAAAATGGGCCTAGGAACCCCTAAGCTGTGTGGGCACTGAGCAAAGGCTGTCTGGGGCCTTAAAGGCACTAAATAAGGATGGGCTCCCTGACGTCCCCTGCAAAGGGTCAGATGGTGAGTCCAGTGCCCACAGTGAGCTGGTGCAGGGTGGGCTAGAACCCGCGGCCTTGAGCCCCACGAGATGAAGGTTGAGGCTGCAGCAACTAAAGAGCAGAGAATGACCGGTCTGCAGCGCCCTCCATCAAGGGTTAGGAGGCTAGATTGTGGGCAAGAAGGTGGGCCAAGGGAGGAAGGGGTCCTCCTGCACAAAGCCTGCCTGCCAGTCCGTGCCTGAGCTATGACCAGGAATGGCCAGCACTGGGGCTAGGTCAGGCACACCTGGGTCCAAACCCTGGCTCCCCCCACCAGCTGAGCACACCCCTCCCTGAAGCTCGGCTTCCTCATTCGTAATGCAACCCCCCCACCCCGTTCCTCCCTCCCCAGGCTGTCCAAAGGCTCAGAGGCTGATCAGGTCGGGCATCTGGACAGCAAAGCACTGGGGGCCAGGCTGCTCAGAGTGCAACCTGGAGACCCAGCCAGCCCTGCCCAGGAAGGCCAGACACCGGATGGACAGACAGGCCGAGTGGACAATCACATGAGCCCAGACCTCTTCCTCTTCTCAAGGACCTGCCCGACTCCGCCCGCCTGTGGCCTGAGCTTCCCCATGCTCTGGGCCTTTCAACATCCTTACAACAGACCTCCCGACCCACCAAGCCATGCCTTACAAAACCTGCTCGGGGACCACAAATCTGAAAGTCGCTATTGTTGCTTGGTGCGGGTGATGTGTGCGCATGTATGTGTGTGCGCACGTGCGCGCGCGCGCGCACACACACACACACGCTTGTGGTGTGGTGGGGGGTGGGATGGGCGGGCTCTGCACAATCTCCATTCCCTTGGCTCCCAGGCTTCCCTGAGCCAGGAGACCCATGTCTTAGCCCTCCATCAGCCCTGCCTCGCTGTGACCTTGGGCAAGTCACCCTCTTCAGGCTTCAGTCTACCCCTCTCTAAGTCGGGGCTATTATTTCCTGCCCCCTTTTCCTCATAGAGTTCTTAGAAGACTAAAGTAATACGACAAATTCCCAACAACTGTGAAAACAGTCTGAAGTCGTCATATAAATGTTAGGTTCTGGCTTTAAACATATACTGAGCACCTCCTCCAGGAAGGCCCAAGGCTGGGCACTTATACACGTGCTTCCAGGTGTGTTTCCTGCAAGTCCCATCCCATCAACCCTGACAGACAGACACCGTAGCCTCATTCTGCAGATGAAGACACTGAGGCGCAGAGAAGGATTTGCCTAAGGTCACACAGCCGCAAAGCAGCGGACCCAGCATTTGAACCCAGGGCCGTCTGATTGTCAGTCATGTGGAGCAACGAGGAGCATAGTGTTCTCTTTTGTAAGCCCTCACAGGCCTTAAAATTCACCCTTCGGGTTGAAGAAACAGGCAGCAAGGGCATCACCAGCACTCCCCAGGATGGGCTGTGGGGGCTCAGAAATAACTGTGTTCTGGGGCCTAGGGTCCTGAGAGGTAAAATGTGGTCTTTTGATTCCCCAATACAGGGGGTGTGGGGAGCTGTGGACACTGGCCTCCGCACTCTTCCTCAAATCCTCCAGACATACTCCTGCCTCAGGGCCTTTGCACTTACTGTTCCCTCTACCTGGAATGCTTTTCCATCAGATACCTGCCTAACTTGCTCCTGCACCTCCTTCAGGGCTTTGCTCAAAATGTCACCTTCCCAGCGAGGCCCTCTCTGATTAAAATTCCATTATCTCCCACCCCAGCACCTCCGATTCGCCCGACTCTGCTTGATTTTTCTCCAAAGCATTTGCCAGCATGTGACAAGCTGGGAGCTTTCCTTGCTTATTACGTAGTGTCAGTCTCCACTAGAATGTCAGCTCTCCGAGGGCAGAGTTTTTGATTTGTGTCTCCAGAGCCTGGCACAGTGCCTGGCACAGAGCACCTGCTCTGTATATATTTGAACAAATGGATAAAACTGAGGCCCAGAGAGGGACAGTGGTGGGCCCTAGGCTACACAGGGAGTGCAGAGGCAGCATCTGTGTCCAGGCCTTCTGCTCCCAGCACCCCACCTTCTGTCCCCTTTCTTCACTGTCATGGGATTACTTGGGTTTGCTAGAACTGGGGGTGTAGGAGCCTGGGTCCCAGAGGCAGGGGAGTCAGCAGTGGGTGGGAGAAGAACAGCCCCTCCCCTGGGGCCTGCATAGGGGAAGCAACAAGTGGGTGTGTGTGTACAGAGTGTTCATCCATCCAGGGGCCCCTGCCTCCCCGCGTGGCCCTCCCCATCCCACACCTGAAGGCAGACTCCGAACTGAGTCTTTCTCTCTTGCCTCCCGATTAGGGAATGGGGTCTCCCCCTGGAAACATCAACTGCTCCAGTGAGGGTCGGGGTTCCTTGACCTTCTGGCGGCCTCCCTGGAGGTTCTTCCCTTTCACAAAGGAGGTGCTGAGGGCAGAGGAGCCAGGGCATCATTTGCCCAAGCTTGCTGGGGCAAAGCCTGACCTCCAACCTTGTTCAGGCAAGTCCGACTCATGCACTCTCCCCAGCACTGGGCCCCGTGCTAGGTGCTGGGTTCAGGAGGCAAGAAAGGGACCTGACAGTGATCACAGTGAGGGGGGGCTGCCTGCTGGAAGTGGCAGGTGGCCACGGCTAGGAGCAGCTGCTGGTCAACCTGCCTGCCTGGGTTCACATCTGGTGCCGCCCTTGGTTCACAGGGGGCCTCAGGCAAGTTGAGTAAGATCTCAGTGCCTCACGGGGTGGTTGCAGGAGCCCAGAGCGCAAACACACAGGAAGCATTTAGAGCAGCCCAGCATCCAGTGAGCGCTCAATAAATGGTAGCTGACATACCACCAACCTCACCATCACTATCACCGTTATCACCACCAGCGTTATCACCACCAGCATCTTCACCACCATCACCATGACCACCACCATCACCATCACCACAAGCATCCTCACCACCGCTACCACCACCATCACTACCACCACCACCATCACCGTCATCACCATCATCATCACAACCACTGCTATCACCATGTCCTGTAGCATCTGTCTCCCACAATGCATCCTGAGCTCTGCCAGGGCAAGAGCCACATCTGTGAGGCTCACCACTGCACCCCAGGAGGCTCTCTCCAAGTTGTCAATGGGTAAATGAGTGAATGGATAAATGAATGATGAAGAGGCTTTTATGGAGAACAAAGCAGCTAATACAAGGAGGAGACTGTTGGATCCATTCCTCCAGCCCCCACCAGCTCCCTCCACCTCATTTCTGTAGCTGCTGCTCCCATTTGGGCTGTTGTGCCCTAGAACCCAGAGCTTCCCTGGGCCTCAAACTCCAGTCTCTGCTCACACTGGACCAGACTCGGTTCCCTAAGAGCCTCCCTCCCCATGTTCCCCTGCTCTGTAATACTCAGTCCCTCCCACTGCCTGAGAGCTGGCATTCTGGGGCCCCATTAAGGGACCACCCAGCCACATCACCTCAGCCCCAGACCTCCTTTCAGACCAGCTTCTCTTCCTCTCTTCCCACAGCTGTGTCCCTGCCCCACCTAGGCTTCCCAGCATGGCCAGGACAAGTCCTCCCCGTGGGGCTTGGAGCCTTCCCTGACCACCTGCTGACCCTGTCAGCCTTCCTCTGGCTCTCTCAGCCCTAGGACTGGAGAAGCCTGCTTGTTGGGTGGGTCAGACAGCCCTTGATGGGATCCTGGCCAGCAAGCCAGCCCTCATGTAGGCCCCATAACAGCCCTGGTCCTCCATTTTGCAGAGGAGGAAACTGAGGCACAAAGAGAAGAATGAAAAGGTTAGAGGCATTCATTTAACAAATATTTTTCTGAGTGCATACCATGCACCAGGTGCTAGCAGGGGGTCCCTGGGACCTGCAGAGATCAAGTCTGTCCTATTCGCCACTCCCAGTACATAGTCGGTGCTCAGTAAATCTTTGTGGAATGAATGAACAGGACCTGGTACACGGCAGGTGCCAATCAAAGTGTGCTCGGTAAATCAGTGAATGAATGCACCAGGGAATGCAGCAGGGAGCAAGAGAGCACATACCCCTGTCCTCATGGAGCCCAGAGGAACACACACAAAATACAGCATTAGTCAGTTATTGATAAGCACTTCATAGTTGGAGCAAGGGGCTTGAGAGTGATGGGGAATAAAGGGCGTTTTGGAAAAGCAGTCAGGGAGGGCCTCACTGAGGAGGTGACATGTCAGCAGGGCCCAGTGAGGGCTGGGAGACAGCCTGGAGGCTAGTGTGGCCGAAGAGCAGTGAGCAGAAGCCCAGAAGGTGGAGAGGGGCAGAGCTGGGGTTTGTGGGTCTTGGCGGCTTTTGCTCAGACAGTGATTGGGACCCACAGAAGGGTTTGAGCAGAGAAGGAACATGGTCAGGTTTACATTTTTAATACTGCACTTTGGCCGCTGTGTAAAGAGGAGAAAATAGGAAGGACAATGAGTGTTGTTGCTGAGGAGAGGGTGACAAGAACTGGGGTGGGAGGGGCTGACGAAAGAGGCCCTGCACACTCCCCCACCCCCGCAAGTTCCACTTCTCTGGGAAAGGGGGAGTCAGAGGAGCCAGACGTGGGGGCAGCAGGCTAGCTTGGGGACACCAGGCAGAAGTGGCCCCCTTGAGCTCAGCAAGTCCACCACAATGGGGACAGGGGCCCAGCTGCCTGAGCCGACCAGCTGGATGGCACATCAGGCCCTAGGTGCCCCCTGACCACCAGCTAGTGGAGGTACCTGGAACTCCCAGCTCTGGGAGGGCAGAGATCAAATCTGTCCTATTCACCACTCCTGACACATAGTAGGTGCTCAGTAAATCTTTGTGGAATGAATGAACAGGACCTTGTACACAGCAGGTGACAATCAAAGTTTGATGAATGAATAGGTGAAAGGATTGCCTGCAGCCCTGTATTGTTTGCTGGTGGTTTCTCACCTTTGTCTGAGTTCCTTAAGATAACTGCAAGGCGCTGCCAATCACAGAGTCTTACTGTGAGCCAGACCCCTGCCTCCGTTTCTTACCAACAACCCCACAGAGCAGGTTCTATTGCTATGCCCATTTTACAGAGGAGGAAACTGAGGCCCAGAGAGTTAATTAATTTCCCCTAGGTCGCTCAGCTACTAAGCAGCACTTTAATACCTCCCAAATTGGGATCTTATCAATGATACCATCAACTCACTTGTAAATCCCCTGCGGGCAGAAACCTGAAGGTGGGGTTCTTATCAACAGCCCAATGGTCCATCACATCTGAGGCGTTGCCCTGGCTCCTCACCACAGCCTGGTACCACCTTCCTGATAAGGAAACCAAGGCTTGGAGCTGGGAACTTTTTCAAGAAACTTAGGGGTGAGAAGTGGCAGAATCCCCATCTTCTGGAGCCTGGCCCAGGGCTCTCTCCACAGCCCCTTCATCCTTCCTGTCCCCGCCACCACCTCATGTTCCCAGCACAGGGGCAGGAGATGGAGTCCCCGAACCACAAGCCCTGCATGGGTCGGTGGCTAGTTCCGGGGGTCCAGCCGATGACGTAAAGTCCCTCCACATCAGAGGCCTGTCTCAATATGCGGGACCATTGGGATGACCTCTGGGCTGACCTCTCACCTCTGCCTCTTCCTAAATGGGCAGAAGTGATGAAAACTGACCTTCAGGACCTGCCAGGGGAGCTGGGTATTTATTTTGTTTTGTTTTGTTTTTTGCGGTACGCAGGCCTCTCACTGTTGTGTCCTCTCCCGTTGCGGAGCACAGGTTCCGGACGCGCAGGCTCAGCGGCCATGGTTCACGGGCCCAGCCGCTCCGCGGCATGTGGGATCTTCCCAGACCAGGGCACGAACCCATGTCCCCTGCATCAGCAGGCGTACTCTCAACCACTGCGCCACCAGGGAAGCCCGGGAGCTGGGTATTTAAACTGCACACCCAGTGTGCGTAACTACACTTGCACAACAGTAATCACAGCGGTAATAGTAACAGCAACAGCAGCAGAGACAGCCCGTGCTCCCAGAGCACTCAGCCATGGGCCCTGCCCTCTGCTAGGCTTCAGGAGCCCTCGTCCTCACAACAGTCCAGAGAAGCAGTTCCTATTACCTATTACCCCCACTTTTTAGATGTAGAAACCGAGGCACAGAGAGGTGGAGTAACTTGCCCAAGTCACACAGCGAGTATATGGCAGGTTCAGGATTCAAACCCAGCTAGGCCAGCTCCAGAGCCAAGTATATCAGGGAAGACACATAAGGGACTGGACCCCTCTGGGCAGGGGAACTAGGTGGAGGGGTGGGCTGGGCACTCCTCGCTGTTTGGAGGCTGCTGTTTGGTGGTTGTTGCGTTAAGTCAGGTATGTGTATTACCTTAAAAACAAACTTCTCTTGTGCTCCTGTGTCCACAGCGCCCCTTCCCCATCCTGGGAGGCCCTATCCCCTCCTCTGCTGTTTCATGGCTTACCTCCTCGTAAGAGGCCTCCCGAGTTCCTCCCCAGCCTCTGTGGGTGCCGCCCAGGCCAGGCACTGGCCACCCATACCCTCTCGGGGCTGCTGGCAGCTGCCTGTGACCCGGTCGTTGAGCCACGCCTTGTGTCATGCTGGTGGGCACAAAGCTCCCCAGCCTGAGCTGGGTGCAGCACGCTGGCTGGCTGGCTGGCCGGCTGGCCGGCCGGCTGGCTGGCTGGCTGGCCGTGGGGTTCCATGCCGCAACCTGGCCCTCCCGAACCACAGAATCCCTCGGTGACCCCCGAGGGTCAACTCTACCAGTAGATCCCATTTGCGCCTAAGCAGTGTGTTCCAGAGTCAGCACACTCTGCCAGACAGACTCACGCCTGCCTCCCCATCCTGGGAAGAGCCACTGTCCAAGCCCGTGTAATACCACAGGGGACCCCATGATCCTCATCTTACTGTCGAAGAGGATGGGTGATTTAGGGAGTAAAGGACACGACACTTCTCCACCGCATGGGCTCAAGTCCCTGCTCTGCCTCTTACCAGCTGTGTGGCCTCAGGCATGTTACTTAACCTCTCTGAGCCTCAACATCCCCATCAGCAAGATGAGGATCATGGGACTTCCCTGGTGGTGCAGTGGTTAAAAACCCGCCTGCCAATGCAGGGGACACGGGTTTGAGCCCTTATCCGGGAAGATCCCACATGCCACGGAGCAACTAAGTCCGTGCGCCACAACTACTAAGCCTGCGTTCTAGAGCCCAGGAGCCACAACTACTGAGCTCATGCGCCGCATCTACTGAAGCCCGCGCACTCTAGAGCCCATGCTACACAACAAGAGAAGCCACCGCAATGAGAAGCCCGCACACCGCAATGAAGAGTAGCCCCAGCTCGCCGCAACTAGAGAAAGCCTGCGCACAGCAACGAAGACCCAACACAGCCAAAAATAATAAATAAATAAAAATAAAATAAATTTATATAGAAAAAAAAGAATCCACCTGCCAATGCAGGGGACAGGGGTTCGATTCCTGGTCCGGGAAGATCCCACATGCCGCGGAGCAACTAAGCCCATGCACCACAACTACTGAGTCTGCGTTATAGAGCCCGCAAGCCACAACTACTGAAGCCCGCGCGCCTAGAGCCCGTGCTCCGCAATAAGAGAAGCCACCTCAGTGAGAAGCCCGCGCACCACAACAAAGAGTAGCCCGCCTCTCGCAGTAACTAGAGAAAGCCCGTGCACAGCAACAAAGACCCAACCCAGCCAAAAATAAATAAATAAATTAATTAATTAATTTTTAAAAAGATGAGGATCATAATGGTAGCCATGTTTGGACAAGAACATGGAGGCACGTGCATAATGTGTTTAGCAGAGTGCCTGGCATTTCCCAAGCACTCAACAAATACTAGCTGTGTCATGACTGTCATTGTTTCTGCTCAGCAGCAGGCACTGACTGAGAATGTATCTCAAATGATCACCACAACAACCCTAAAAGGTAGTTGATATCACTATCCCCATTTTACAGATGTGGAAATGGAGGCTCAGAGAGGTTGAGATGCGTCCAAGTTGCACAGCTGGTTGGTAAGACAGGATTTGAACCCAGGGTTCTCTACCCTGGGGAGCACACCACTAATAGGCTGCCTATTAGTCCCATAATAGGCAGCCTGGACTCGGGGAAGCCCACGGCCCCTCTCGCCCTCATCCCCTGACAGCCAACTGCTGACTGGACCGGCAAGACTTCTGGTCTCTCCTTCCCACCTGCTTTGGCTCAGCACCTTCCCTCTGCCCTCTGGCTTCCATCAAAGCCTTCTCTCATCCAGATCTGGGGGTGGAGGGGTTGTTAATCCTCGGGGCAGACCCAGCTGACCAGCCCTCCTCCTAGAAGTCCTCCCCTCCAGTTCCCTGCACATTCCTTTCTGCCTCTGTCCTCTCCCTCTTCTGTACCTCTCTGCTCCAGCATCCACTGGCCCTGCCCCAGACCCCAATCCCTAGCTCTAATTGCCACTGGCCACATCACAGGGGCAAGTACAGAAAAGCTCCTGCTTCCTGTGCTGAGCACTTGACATGGAGTCTCTCTTCACCTCCCCACAGCAACCCTGTGAGATGGGGAATACTGCTGGGCCAATTTTACAGAGGAGGAAACTGAGGTTCAGAGAGCAATTTGTTTCAAGGTCATCCAGCTAGTAAGTCACAGCTCAATGCAAACCTGGGGCCAGTCTGAGCTCCGAAGCCCAACTCAGCAGCACGGCTTGAATGGCCCTGTCACAGATTCGCGGGTTATTGATTGGCTCACAGTCATAATCCTAATTATAGCTCCCTTTTATTGAGGGCTTTATCATGGCCACGCCCTATACAGATGCTTCTAGATTATAAAATATAGTATACAGTATAGTGTATATACATACTATAGAACACAGTATAGAAGGAGGATATAAGTGAAGCCACAGCTATTATCACCCCATTTTACTGATGAGGAAACTGAGGCTCAGAGAGGGGAAGTGACCTGCCCAAGACTGCACAGCAGTAAATGGCAGAGCCTGGACCCAGCCCCTACCTCCACACTCCGTACTCCTCTGCTGACCTATAGGGGCCTTACATTCAACACAAAATCCTTTGCCCCTCGCTCTGCTCCTGTCCCAGCCCCCAGATCTCCCAGAGAGACCCCATCCCCCAGGGAGTTTCCTAGCCTGAACTCTCTCAGCTGCCTCCCCATCCCTCTCCCTCTTGGTTCGGGCTTGAAGCACCCTTGGGAGGTTAACAGCTGTCTGGTTTGGGGATCTTCACACTGCGGTGGGGGGAATCCTCTGAGGGACCCTGAGATGGAGCCACAGACCCTACTTGGTGGCCTGTTTGTCAGGCTTGGTGTTATGTCATCTTCCCAACTACCCTCCAGGGTGTGTGTCATCACCCACTTATATACAAGCGGTCAGGGGATCAGAGCAGGCAAGCCATTTGCACAGAACCAGGAGCTGGTGGCAGAGCTGGGATCCAACCGTAGGTCTGTTCTTGGCTATGTTACCCTCTGGCCCTCCCTATGGCTGCTCTACCCAGTAGAGAGCTCCCGTAGCCTGGGCGGACCCCTCTCCACATCCTCATGAAAATGACAATCCCGGGCTTCCCTGGTGGCACAGTGGTTGAGAGTCCGCCTGCCGATGCAGGGGACACGGGTTCGTGCCCTGGTCCGGGAAGATCCCACATGCCGC
>NW_021145378.1:46912-83212 GCF_002837175.3 Physeter macrocephalus | reverse complement strand
ACATGCCGCGGAGCGGCTGGGCCCGTGAGCCATGGCCGCTGAGCCTGCGCGTCCGGAGCCTGTGCTCCGCAACGGGAGAGGCCACAACAGTGAGAGGCCCGCGCACCACAAAAAAAAAAAAAAAAAAGACAATCCCACTACTTGAGCATCACATGATTCCCTCCTTCAGTTTTTCCCAACAACCCTATAGGGGAGGGACAATCATCAGACCCATTTTTCAGATGAAGAAACTGAAGTACCAAGTGGTGACTTAGCTGGGTGCCCAGCAGAGGCTGTGCCTTGGTTCACTGACCTGTAGAATGGGGTCATGACGGCCTCCCAGGGCAGTTGAGGATGTGTGCGATTGTGGAAGCCAGGGGCTCTTGGAGACACGCACTCAGGATGCTCTCAGACAAGGCCTGAGGCCGAGTGTGTTTTTCTCGACCCGCCAGCATCCAGTCAGGGCCTGGCCTGCCAAAGGAAGGGCCCCATGTCTCCTTGAACATTTCCTCAGCCTGGGGATGCCGAGAAAACGATGAGTCATCCACCAAGCACAGGCCTCCCAGGAGCCTACATCAGGTCCCAGCCGGGGCGGGGAGGGCTCCAAGCTGGGAAGGGGGCCCCGTGAACATGATGACTCCCGAGCTGGCCCCACTGAGACCTGAGTCACCAGGTCTCCTCCATGGCCTCTCACTGCCACATGCTACCAGCCTTGGGGACAGCTCTTGGGTTCCGCCCACTGGTCCCTGCCCCTGGGCCATCACCCCAGATGTGTGTGTTTGCCTGCGTTCCTGGTTTCCTAAACGCCTCTCTTTCCACCCAAGAATACTGGGTCGACTGTGGCTATCAACCATCCAGCTTCCCTTGCCCCCCTCTCCCCTCCCCATGTCATCCAGCCCCGGACACTCAACCTCTTGTCCTACCAAGGAACCAGCCCCTCCTCTTCGCCCCAGGCCTGCCTTCTCTCTCTGCGCCGATTTCCCAGCCTCCTGTTTTTCCTTCTCTGTAACACATCTCCCTCTTGCCACATCTCGCATTCCGAGACTCCTTCTAAAACATGAATCTAACCTTCTCTCCCCTCTACTTAAAAACCCTCCTGCGAACTCCCAGCTCTCCTTGATTCTGACGCACCAGCTCCTCTGAGTGGCTTTCCAGATCCTTCTCTTCCATTTGGCCCCAAGTGATTTCACCAGCTCATCCCCCTCAGGATCCCCAAGTGGTTCTCAAGCTGATCTGACCATTCACCCACCCCCCACCACATCTGAAATGCTCTGTAGAACCCGCTTCTCCAGGAAGGTGGCCCTGGTCACCATCATACACAGCCTGCACTGACCCCCCAAAACCTGTCCCACCCCTAGCCCTTGCTCACATTCCGACCCCCTGGAGTGAGCTTTCCCGTGTTCTGTTCTTGCTGAACAATTTGTTTTGGCCCTCAAGGTCCAGCTCAAATGTCGCCTCCCTGAGGACTCCTTGGACGCCCTCAGGCAGGAGGATGGGTCTGGGCCTTGGGGCTCCTGAGGGCCTCTGAGTGCAGAAGGCATGGGCGACTGACTCTCAGACTCCTGCTCTAAGGCATTTGCTGCCCCCACAGTGGGGAGTCCCTTAGGAGCAGGGGCTATTCTGGGCCCTGGGGATAAAGCAGTGAACCAAGCAGGCTGGTCTACCCTGGCAGAGATCATAGCCTTGTGGGGAGAAAGATACTAAATATATAAACTAGTAAAATACATACACAATGTCAGAGGGTGGTAAGGGCTATAGAGAAAATTAAGTAGAAAGAGAGAGGGTCCAAGGAACCTAAGGTGGTCCTGGCTGGGTGATCAGGGAGGGCTTCTCTGAGGAGGTGACATTTGAGCAAAGATCTGAAAGAGGAGGGGAGCAGCCATGTAGAGATCTGGGGGGAAGAGTGTTCCAGGCTGGGGAAACAGTCAGTGCAAGGGCCCTGGGGCAGGATCGTGTTTGGTAGTTTTTAGAATAGTAAGGAGGCCAGTGTGGCTGACACTGAATGAACAAGGGGAGGGTGGAGGGTGGTGAGGGCAGCAGGCAGCTGGGCCAGATCATGCAGGGCCCGTAGGTTTCAGGAAAGACTCTGGCTGTTGCTTTGAGTGAGACGGGAATCTTAGAGGGTTCTGAGCAGGGGAGGGCGAGAATCTGATTTGCTTTTTGCTTTTGCTGATTTGCTGGTTGTGTGAGCCACAGGGGATTACAGGGGGGCAGCGTGGACACAGGGAGCCCAGTGGGGAGGCTGATGCATCTCCAGGCTTGGACGAGGCTGGAGGCAGTGGAGGTGGTAAGAAGGTAAAATTTGAGCTGTATTTTGCAGGTAGAACCAACAGAATTTGCAAATGGTTGGATGGGGAGGGAGGGGTGGTTAAGAGAAAAGAGTCCAAAATGATGCCCAGGTGTGGCCTGAGCCAGAGAAGGATGGAGCCACTGTGATGCGGAGGGTGGTGAAAGGAGCAAACGAGTGAGTGAGTAAGCGAATGAATGAATGAATGAACGACCTCCGGCTTTGGAACCAGATGGGCTCACCCTCAGCCCTGGTGCTCTGTGGGACCTGGAGCTCCCTCCTTCGCATTTGGCCTTAGTCCTGCCATCTGAGGCTGAGGAACCCGGAGTACCAGGGTGCCCGGGAGGACTGGATGCTGCGGGAGTTGTTGACCTTGTGGGGAGAGGACAACTGCTCTCTCTCCCCGCCCCCTGCAGCCTGCCCAGGCCAGGCTGGGCCTGTAGCTGCAGCTGAGGTGAGAGGGTGAAGGTGTGGGCGACGAGGAGGGGTGGCATCTGTCTCCCACCAGGCTGGGTCCAGACAGGTAAGAGGGCTACCTCGAGCTCTGGGAAGCTTTTGTAGGGTGTCCTCAGATGAGGGGCCACCGTGAGCCTGGGGTGGGGAGGTGGGGAGAGCCAGGGCACTTGTGGGCCCCTACCTCCATGCCCCAGGGCTGAGAGGGTCAAAGAGCCAGGGAACCCAGGCCCTGCCACTTGCTCACTGTGGCACTCGGGGAGGTTCCCTGGCCTCTCTTATGCCAAGTTCTCATCTACCTCCCAGAATCCAGGGGAGATTAAATGAAATAGAGTGGCACGTGGCAGGGGCTTGAGAACATGAGAGATATGCTCAGACCCCTGCCCCAGGGGTCCAGTCATTACACCAGCCTCACTGTGTTCTCTGGAAGAGCCCAGAGCCCGGAGCTCAGGCTCCCGGCCAGGGAGTGGGGCAGGGGTGTGTGGGGGGCGTCAGGTAGTGAGAAGCCTCTGGGCAGCTCACCCTTCTACCTTCCCACCTGGCGAGTGCCTCCAGGTCTGGGTAAAGCCCCCACTCTCACCTCTCCTGCACCCCTCCTTGAGCTCTGGGATTGGGCAACCCCAGCACCAGGAAGGGATTCAAAGGCGGGGGGGGCCACAGGAGGCTTCGCTGTGCAATGACTAGGGAAACTGAGGCTCAGAGCAGGGCAGGAGCCAGCCGGGGCAGAGAGGGACCCTGAGCCTTCAAGTTCCCAGCCCTGGGGGCTCATGCCACGCCTATGGCCCTCACCAAGACTTCGCTGGTGTTCTGTGTAATTCAGTACAACATTAACCAGGCCCCCAGTGGCACTGGAGACACAGAAATAACCCAGACACAATCTCTAGAGAACCAAGAGTTGCTTCCCACCAACTACATGCCAGGGATTTGGCTGGGGGCTTTATTTCCATTATCCCACTTAATATCCATGACATTTCATCTCCATCCCCATAATCCAGATGAGGAAACTGAGGCTCAGTGAGATCACATAGCAACTAACATTTTGTAAGACTTGCTACCTTCTTAAGGCTCTATATGCATGAATGCATTCATCTTTATACCAGTCTTAGGAGGAAGGTAGTTTTCTCATCTGTAAAATGGAGCGGATAATCCTAAGGCCAAACGAGTGGAAAAGCAGAGCTGGGATTTGTACCCAGGACCCTGTGGCTTGACACCCCAAGCCCTTCACCTCTTCTCTATGTCATGGTGGGCCAGGGGCAGAAAGTGGACTCAGAAGTCCTTGTTCTAACAAGCCACCCGCCGTGGTGGGCCCTCTCCCAGCTGCCTTTGGCTCCTTCTCCTGTTTGGGGGCCTAGGGCCCAGGCCTGGTTTTGACAGAGATTGGCAGAGTGACCTCCTGAAATGACAACAGAGCCTCTTCCAGTTTGCCAAGCCTCTTGGAAGTGCGGCTTTGGAGCCTATTTTCCAGATGAGTAAACTGAGACTTGGAGGGGTCAAGCAAGCTATTTGCCTGAGGTCACATGGCAAGAAAGTGGGTGCATTAGGATCGGTTCTGGCCCCCTCACTTCAAGTTCAGAAGCCTCTCTCCCACCGTGCCCCCCATGGGGCTTAGCTTTGGGCTCGGTAAGTGCCACCATGGCAAAGGTCACAAGTTTTACCTGCTGCCCTTGTGGAGCAGAGAGTGGGGTGGGGGAAAGAGGAGGAAGGCTGCTGGAAACAAGGAGGTGCTTTGGCCACTATCATGGGGACAGGGACATGGCACCACCTCTGTGTCCACTGCCTCCCTCACACTATGCTTCAGCAGCTACTGAGACCCCAGGAGCAGCAAGGGGCCAGGCCAGCAGCTCCGGCTGACTTGGTTATAATGAAGGACACCCCGTCAGCTCCTCACTGCCAAAGGACAGGATGTTTTTCAATAGGATCCTGAACATGTGGCATGCACACGCAGTCACACTCGTGGTCTGCCAATGCCCACACCCCAGGTGCTTGCACATCTGCCAACACAGCCGCTCACAATCACACACAATCACAAGCATGCAGTCCCCCTCCACCTGTACACACACACACACACACACACACACACACACACACACACACTGCCCTGGGCCCACAAGCATCCCCAGCCTGCACATGGACAGGCACAGGCACACTCAGGCCCACACAGCCACACTCCTGCACGCACACCCACATGCACACACATGCTCTAGCCCAGGAGTGCACGTGCATGTGCATGGTACTCAATCAGTCCCACAACCTCTAAGTTAAGAACTGGCTTGGAGAAGCCCAGGTTTGCCTGAGGCTGGGTTGGACCCTTGACCTTTGTCCCTGGGCAGCCCCAGACACAGGCCCCCCCACCTCCCATCCTCCCAGCAGGGTTTTTAGGGTCCCAATTGGACCTCCTGACTCCCAGATGCTCAGGGATGGGAAGGCAGCCTGTAGTGAAGGAGAGAATGTTCATGCCAGGCCTCGCCCAAGGACAAGCGGGGCATGCTGCCCCCACCACCAGCAGAAAGTGACCCAGGATTCAGAGGAGAGGCCCCGGGAAGGCAGAGCCTGATCCACCAGCAATCACCCAGGCTCCAAACTGCAGCCCCCCGCAGAGACCCCAAGACCACATTCACCCAAATCACTGAGGCTTAATTAACAAAATAGCCCACTTCTGCCATTCATGAGAAATCCAAACAGGGCCCGAGTCGTTGCCAACCTTCTCCCTGAAAGCCCCAGGACCCAGGACAACAGAGGCCTCTTCCCTTCTCCTCACCCCATACCCATCCTTGCGTGCCCCAGGCAAGTCCCAGACACCATACACTGAGCCAATCCTGCCTCAAGCACCAGCCTGTGATTACAGACATCTTGACTAGAGGATTCTTCTACACTAATTCAGATTAGGGTGTAATGGACTGAAAGCTGGTCACGAAAAGCCCTATGAAGCAGATCAGGCTGTAAGACATCCAGAGAGGGTCAGAATAGAGGGGTGTACAGACGGCACCCAAGCTCAGCGTGCCCTGTCAGCAGTGAGGCCTTAGGGAAGTTCTAAACCTCCCTAAGCCTCAGTTTACTCATCTGAAGGATGGCAGTGACCTCTGGGCCGCTGTGAGAACCTGACGCACGGGGACAGGCACACGGTAGGTGACTCAGAAAGGGTCACTATGGTGACAATTTAGAGAAAAGTAGGAAATACTGAGGTATTCAACCGAAGGTCACAGCATATATTATGTTGTGCTAAGTCAGAGGCCATTTCCTGCCCAGACCAGCGGCCGCAGGTGCCAAAGGTTTACACAAAAGCTCTGGGGAGAAAGGCTGAAGACTGAAAACGCTCTCCACTAAATGAACATTGTCTGCAAACTGGGAAAAGACCACCATTAGTCAATTTGGCCAGCGGAACACCTGGGGTCTGGCTCGCAAAAGCCCAGTGCTGAGAGTGGAGTTTGGCAATCTGGCATTTCCCCCTTGGGGGACGGGGCTCTAATGGGGGGATTCCTGGCATGCGATGGGCCCACGGAGAAGCCTCAGTGGAGCGCAGAGATCTGCGTTCCAGGCCCAGCTCCCCACCAACGGAAACCTCCCCTCTCAGGGCCTCAGTTTTCCCATCCGGAAGATGGTAGAGTTGGGCTGAGAACATCTATCTCCAAGGAGCCTGAGGGCTCTCTGGTCCTGGGAGTTGACAGATGGCCCGGGGCCCCACCCCAGACATAACCTGTGGCCCTTGCAGGCGCCGGGACAGCCTCGTTCCAAGAGACCAGAGGAAAAGGAAAGGGGTTGGTTCACTTTTGGGCTGAGGCTGGAATGGAATCGGAGGGTCTCGTTGGCAAAAGGTTTGCTTCCCACCCGCCCCCACCCCCGGGCTTGGCAGCCACAGTGGCCAGAGCAGGCCAAACGCAAGAAATGATAAATCCTAACCAGTCTTTGCCCAGTCAGGAGGCCCGGCTGGCTCTTGTCACAGAAAGATCTTGTCCCCAGGAGCGCCCCGTGCTGCCCGGTGGAGGACTCCGCCCTCCTCCCCTCAGCCCTCCGCCTCCACATCTATTTCCTGTGACAACCTGCAAACCGAAGACCAACTTGCCTCCCCCCACCACCATGCCCTGGCTTCTGCTCGACCCCCGCCCCGCCCCGCCCCGCCCCCCAAGTGGGCCCCAGCTGCAGGAGGCCCCGCAGAGTGTAATTCCCGTCGCCCTCCTCTCCGCCCTGGGCCCGTCCGGACAGATTAAGCCTTTGTCACACACACCCAGAAAAGCTCAGGGCCAGATGGGACGGGACAAGTGGTGTCAGATCATCGACCCTCCACGGCCGGGACTCGGAAGGGCCCCAACCGCAGCACCACATATGGCTGTGGGAAGAGGAGAGGGGGCCCACGCAGGGGGCAGCCAGAGAGCAACATGGAAGGGAGATGACATACCATGGCCACCCTGGGGACCTGAGCCCACGCAGGGGCGCAGGGGGCCCTTGCTCTGCGGCTGCATGACACAACTCCCATACCCCTCTTGGCCGAAATTGCTCTGCCTGCCCGCCTGACCTCCCTTCGAGCCTCCATGGGCTTCTAGATCAGATCCTGAGCTATGCCCACCCCCACCCCCAGCAGCTGGGTGCCCAGGGAGCAGGCTCTGAGTCCAGCCCACTCCAATGCCCCAGTGCCCCCACAAGGCCTGTGGAGGCCAAACAAATGTCTCAGACAAAGGTTTGTGGGCCAATGACCTTCACAAAAACCCACCCAGGACAAAACTACAGGATATCTCCCAACTGCCACCAGAGGCAATGATAACTTTACTCTGTGTGTGTGTGTAAAAGCCAGTAAAGGTAGGGGATATCCTTTGCACCTTTCAAAGAAGGTCCCATTCAGCTCCTCCCAGGAAGAGTCCATGGCTGCCCCAGAATTCCCAGCAGGATTTGTTCCTCTTAGATCAGTGAAAAGGAAAATGGAAATGTAAAAATAATAACTGAGCCCCAGGAAGGTGCTTGGAGCTGGGGGTGGCAGGACTAAGGGCATCTCCTGCGGCTGGCTCCGGTTGACTGGGCCAGTGCAGGTAACTAACAGGCTCCCTGGGGACCAGCAGGCCAGGCAGGTGGGCGTGGGTAGCTTGAGGGGCGGGCTGTCGCAGGAGGGCACGTCTGTTGTGTTTGTCGTCCCCCTGGCAGCCTGGGCAGGGAGGCCTGGGTTCCCTTTCTCTGCCTCCCAGGCAGGTGGTCCCTTGGGAGGGCTTATATATTGGTCTGGGAGCTAGGGTGGAGTCTTTCAAGGCCCCTGTTGCCAGGCAAAGCGGGTCGGCCTGGGCCTCACGGAGGATCCGAAGGCTGGCAGGACCTGGGGCCCAGGCCTAGCACCTAATTTCTGCATGTGGCCTGGGTGTGTGTGTGTGCACTTGCTCCGCCTTGACAGCTCTGTGGCTAAGGGGGTAGGGGGACTGACGGCCCCATGATGCCCACTCCCTAGGGGAGAGGTCGACCAGCTCAGAGAACCGGTGAGCTAGCTTCCCTGTCTGAGGGTCACCTGCCCTCCCAACTCCAGGAGCGGGTGGAGTGGGGGCTCCTGCCTCAGGCAAGAAGGAGGTTGGGCCAAGACTCCCCGCTCCCTGGGGAGGGATAACCAGGATGGGATGGGGGTGAGGGGCACTAACTGACCTGGGAAGCCTGGATGGCTGAGGGCAATGACCCAGGGTAGGGGGTGTGGACCCAGCCAACCATCTGGTGGGTCACTGACCTCGAAAAACCACACTTAGGCTGGGGGCACTAGCCCAAGATGGAGGAGAACCGAGGGGGTTGAGCAACTGGCAGAGTGGGAAGGGCTGACCTAGGCTGGGGAGAGGCAATGACCCCTACTCCCCGTGTGGGAGAGTGGGCACCAATTTGGGCTCGGGGAGGGGTCCCTGACTCGATCGGGGGAGGGGGGACAATGACCCAGACTCCCCGCGTTTGGCGGAGAGCACTGATTTAGGCTGGAAGGTCCCCGACTCGCTCAGGGTGGGACACTACCCCAGGCTTCCCCCGGGGAATCCGGCCCCAGCGCGCCCCTCGGCCCGGCCCCCTGCTCTGTGTCCGGCCGGAGGCGGCAGCGGCGCAGATGGGCCGCTGGCGGCCGCAGCGGCAGCGGCGCGGTTATCAGCGCTCCTCGCAGATGGGCCGCCCGCCCTCTGCGCTCACGGCTCCCCACTCCCCGCGGCCTGCAGCCCCGTCCCCTGGGCGAGGGGGGAGGCGCCTCCGGATCCGCTCCCCGGCTCCCGCCTCCCTCCCTCGCGGCCCCCTCACCCCGTGGGCCGGGCCCGGGCGGCTGCCGGAGGGGGAGGGGGAGGGGACAAGTGCACTTTTCGTAACGACCGAATCAATTGTGTGTGAAGAGCCCGCTCCGGCCGGGGACTGGGCTGAGCGCGGGGCGGGCGGGCCGGACGGGGGAGGAGCACGGAGCGGGGAGCGGGGAGCGGGGGAGCGAGGGAGGGAGGGAGGCCGGCGCGGGGCGGCCCCGCTCGCTCGCTCGCTCGGGCCGGGCGAGGCCGGGGAGGGAACGAGGGGGGCAGGGAGGGAGGCTGGCCTGGCCCGGCCGGGCCAGGGGCTGAACGCACTAATGGAGGAGGGTCTCCGCGACGGAAAGTTCAAAGCTCAGCAGCACCCCGGGAGCAGCCGCCCCCCCAGCCCCCACCCGCTGCAGAACAATGAGGTCCCGGCGGGGGAGCCGCGGGGCCCACGCCGCACGCCCTCTCCAGGGCGCCCCGGGCCGGAGGGGACGCCCCCGCCCGGCCGCCCGCCTCCTCCCTGTCGGCGGCTGCGGTTCCCCGTCCCCTCCCCCACGCCACCCCGCCCGGACCGGGCCGGCCCCGGGGACGGGGGAGGGGAGGGGATGGATAGGTCAGGCCGCCCCCGTCCCAGGGAGGGGGGAGCGAGGGGCCCGGGGGGCGGAGGGGGCGCCCCACCCACCCGCGGGAGGCTGCTCCTGCGCCAGGCTGCGGCTCGGGCTGCCCCTCCCCGGGCCAGCCCCGGGTGGGGTCGGGTAGACAGTGCCCGGGCGGGCCCCCTCCCCTGGCGCTGGGAAGCCGAGCTGACTCCCCGTCCCGTGGCTGCCCCTGCCCCCCCGCCCTCGCGGCACCACCCTCCACACACACACACACACACACACGCACACGCACACACACACACAGAAACATACACACACACACCACACCGCCCAGCCGGCCCGGGGGCGGGAGCGCGACACACACACACACACACACACACACACGCACACGCACACACACACACAGAAACATACACACACACACCACACCGCCCAGCCGGCCCGGGGGCGGGAGCGCGAGGCGCCCGGGACAGGCAGCCCCGGGGCGGGCGGGGGGAGGCTCGGGCTTCTGAGCAGCCGCCTGCTGGCGGGGGGAGGGGACGGGAGAACGGAACATGCTGGGGTGAGCAGCCCGGGACAGCCCGCCCGGCACGGCCCGGGCAGCAGCGCAGAGGGGGGCAGGGACGCCCCGAACCCGGAGCGCTGCCCGGGCTGGCTGGGGCTGGCGGGTGAGCAGGGACGCGTGCGCCTCGGGCGGGCCAGACCCAGGGACAACCTCAGGGACACACGTTCGGACACACATCCACACCCCCACCCCGCCCCCGCCCGCCCCGAGCCCCGCGGCGGGACCGGCCCGCGGCCGCCGCGCGCGCACTCACCGAGCCCGTCTTGACCGGCACATACACCACTTGGCCCATCTTGGGTTCCCGGCCGCTGCCCAGGCGGAAGCCCTTGGAGCGCACCCAGAACTGGAACTTGCCTTTCTCGCCGGCTGCCGGGCCGCTGCCCGCGCCGGTCCCGCCGCCGCCCTGCAGGACCTCGGCGATCCGCTGGTATTTGCTGCGTGTCACCGTCTTGGTTTTGGCCGAGTCGCCGTAGGTGCGCAGGCACCAGTCCCGGAACTGGCGGCCCAGCTCCGAGTCCCCGGGGCTGCGCTCGCGCTCCCAGCCCCCGCGCAGCAGCAGCGTCGGTTTCGGCATCCTCCCGGCGCGCCCGGCGCCCTCGGGGGCGGGCCGGCCGCCGGGCCGCCCGGTGCCGGGACTGGGCTGGGCTGGGCCGAGCCGGGGTGCGCCGCGGCCCGGGCTGTCCCGCGGTGTAGCTCCGGCGCGGCTGCTTGATGGGCACGGGCGGCGGCCGGACGCGCGGGGCTGCGGCGCGCTCTGTCCTGCTCGGGCGGCGGCGGCGGCGTTGGCGGCGGCGGCTCCGGCTCGCCTCCTGCTCCGCCTCCTCCTCCCCCCCGGCCGGGATGCAGGAGCGATGGAGGCAGCTCCGGGCCCGGAGGTGCAGAGGGGGCGGGCCGCCCCGCGGGCGGCCGGGGGAGGCGGGAGGCGGGGAGCGGCCCCGGGCGCGGAGAGCGAGACCGAGCCTGGGCGCGGGCGGCGGCGGCGGCGGCTGTCAGCTCGCGCGGCTCATCCTGCTCCTGCTCAGGCTCCGGCTGCCGCTGCTCTTCCTCCTCCTCCTCCTCCTCCCGCGCCCGCCTCCACCACGCCGCGGGATCCCACCTGTTAGAGCTTCGCAGCCTTCGCCGCCGCCCCCCTTCCCGCGCCCGCCCGCGGGGCCCAGCCCCCGCCCTGGCCCGGCCCCTGGGGGCGCGGGGGCCGCCGCGCCCGCAGCCGCCGGTAGGGCAAGAGCCGCAGACGCGCAGTGCCCAGCCCAGGGACCGAGTTCCCTCTGGCCGGGCCTGGCCCCGAGCCTCGCAGGCCGCTCTCAGCCCGGACCCGGCGGCCTCGCAGGGAGTAGGGCGCAGACCCCGCCCGGCCGGCCGCGGGCGTCCCGGGCGGCCCCGCCCGATTTTTGCCTGGCGCTGGTGGTACAGGGCAGGGCCCCTTCCCTTCCTCTCGGCGACTGGCCTGACCTCTCCGGTGCGAGCCCGGCGCCAGAGGAGCAGTGTTCCCCTGGGGAACCCCAAAGCGCCGCCCTTCGGAGGCCCCCAAACTTCCTCCCCTCTCGCCTCACCTGAATTCCCCGAAGTTTGGCCGGTCTCGGTTCTGCTAACCCCACTGCTCTGGGACAGCGCCAGGCCCCAGAGAAGTCGTCAACATTGATCGGTGGCCTCACTCAGGCCAGCCCCACCAAGGCTTGGAGCAACGCTCAACACACCCACAAATTCATCCCGAGACACCCTGCCTTCCTGGGTGCACCTTGGCCTAGAATCACTGGCTGAGTAAACTCAAGTGTATATGCTATCCCCCTCCTCCCTGGGCAGGACTGACCTTGGGTAGAGCCAGTCCCCTTCCCCTTAATGAGATTACTAACATAAATAAAGGCACAGGCCAATTCCCCGGGATATCTGCCCTTCTTTGCTTAAAAGGTTTGAGAAATTGCTGAGCTTCTCTTCCTGCTGCTTCTCTTCCACCCTCAATGTCCCCAGGCCACTCCTGCAAGCAAGTCACCACCCACGCCTGAGTCCCAGATTTTGCCCAGTGCAGGACCATTTTTTGTCCAGGAACTACTGGCTACCCTCATTCTAAGTTCCCCCACCCTGGTACCTACAGAGTGCCAGGTCCTGGCAACTCTGAGTGGCAAAGGAGACTGGCCCATTTTACAGATGAAGGCCTGGGGTTTGGAGAGGTGGCCTGACCTGGTCAAGGTCACGCAGGGAGGAGAGGAGGGTTCTGGCTCAGGTAGGTCTGGCTCCTGCTACCGCATCACACATGAAGACTCCCCCTGACATCCCGCTGGGAGGGATACCCACACTGTATGTGGCTGGCTCACGTCCCCCCGTAGACTGGGAGCTCCAGATGCTCAGGGTTCGTGTCTGACTCATCCCTATACCCCAGGCCCTAGCACAGCACCTGGCACACAGTAGGTGCCAATAACTGCCAAAAGAACCCCAGAGGTCTTCCAAGTCCCAACCTCTCTCTGCATTTCACATAGATTTATTTTTAGATAATTTACATTTCTATGTTACTTTATATATACCAACAACTCCACACTCATTTTTCCTCTTTATCTTCCTAAGAGCTCTATTTGGTTCCATGCTGCCATGCCCATTTTTCAGAGATGACCCCCTGGGGCTCAGAGAGGGCAAGGTACTACCCAAAGGCCATACAGCCCCCTCCCCTGGGGGTGGGGGAGGAGGGGCTTCTGCATGGTTTAGAAGCCCACTCCCTGACTTTTCCAATACAGCCCTTGACACATAACCCCACAGTTGACTCTCTTCCTGAGAACAAAGGTGCTCTAGCCTAGCAATGCTAATGATTACTTTCAGCAAGGGTGCCCTGGTGCCTAGGTGGTGGGGCCCCCCCCCCGTTTGAGCCCGGGTCTCTATCCAGTTCCAAGACACACCAAAAACCACTAAGCCAGACCACCTCTCCATGCAACTGGGTCTTTGCCTGCCTTCCAGAACCTAAAAATCTGTTGTTAATCTTGAGCTGAGTTCTAGTGTGACAGAAGGTGTAGTACGATGAGAAGAATGTAGGCTTCGACAAGGACCTACTGTATAGCACAGGGAACTCTGCTCAGTGTTATGTGGCAGCCTGGATGGGAGGGGAGTTTGGGGGAGAATGGATACATGTATATGTATGGCTGAGTCCCTTTGCTGTGCACCTGAAACTATCACAACACTGTTAATCGGCTATACTCCAATAGAAAATAAAAAGTTAAAAAAAAAAAAAGAATGTAGGCTTCGCGTAGAGTCAAACAGACTTGAGGTTGAATCCTGACTACCATTTGCCATGGCATTCTTCATGCCCAGAGATCCCAGTTGACTGCTTCCCAACTAAATGGACCCATCAACCCACCCTTTGCTGGTGACCTCTGGCAGGTCACTGAACCCCAACTTCATCATCTGTATAATGGACAGACTGTAAAGGTTCAGCAGAATAATGTATGTGAGAGAGGCTGGCATATTTAACAGGTACCCAATAAATGCCATTTTCACCTCCATAGAAGTTGCAAAATATTCAAGGAGAAAGATGAACTTTATTAATACTTTTTGTGTTTCATTCCATCAACAAACACTTCTTGAGAAGCCATTATACACTAGGTGCTTGGAATATAGCCATGGGATCCCCAAGGTCCTTGCCCTCTTAGCACTTACCGATGGGTGGGGAAGAGGGCCATTGAACAAACCAACTATCAATAATTACAGCTTAGGGAAAGGGCCATGATGGAAATAGGGAGCTGTGATAGCAAATAATGGACAAGAGGGAGTGCTGTTCTTAGGGGGATCAGGAAAGTCTCCTCCGAGAAGGTAGATTTGAGCAGTGATGTAAGTGACAAGGAGCCAGCCATGCTATGTTCTGAGGGAAGAGCATTCCAGGCAGAGGGAACAGCATGTGTAAAGGCCCTGAGGTGGGAAAGAGATCAGTATTTTCCAAAAGTTGGAAGGAGGCCAGTGTGGCTAGAGTAAAGTAAGTGAGGAGGGCTTAGAGGGCAGGAGACCATGGGAGAAACCTTGGATTTCAGTCTAGATGTGCTGGGAGGCCTCTGGTGAGTTTTAAACAGGGGAGAGATTGAGGAGTAGAGAGGACTGGAGGGCAGCTAGAGCGGCCCAGGGGTCTGAGATCTAGGGGCTTGGAGGTCAGGGGCCTTGGTTTCTCCTCCCATGTGTCAGCTCACTGTACACCAGGCACATCTCAGCCTCTTGCCCCAAGGGGTGCTAGGAAAAGAGTGGAGGGAGCTGAGTCAAGGATGAGAATGGCCTACTGCAACCCATCTCCACTTCTGCGGAAGCAGTTCCCTGGACCTCTGGCTTGTTCGTGTCAATGGCATCCTTTAGCAAGGGTCCTGCCCCAGAGCACGCTAGGTGGAAGGTGAGTTTCTCACAATGCCCAGCTAGTGGGCAAGAGCAGGGCACTGGATGGACAATCATGGTCCTAGGGGGAAACTGCTCCTCCTTTCTTCTCATTCCAGACAGCTGCCAAAAGGACAAAGTAGGCTGCTCCATTAATCGTGGGTTATTGGATCCCTGGATTATTTTTTACCCTTAATCCAGATGTCCAGGGGAGGCTGGGAGTCCAGATGTCCACAAGGAGTCCAGACCACCAGGGCTCATGTCCACTTCCAATACTGACAGTAATGTACTGGGTCACAGGAGGTTAAGTGAGAAAGGGTCTGTAGAAATCACACAGTCTAAACTCTGCCCTTTACAGATGGGTAAACTGAGTCCCACAGAAGGGAAGAGGCTCAGGGCTACCAGCAGAGCGGGGCACCTGGCCTTTGCCTGGTTTGGCCCAGATCACTGAGCTCTGACCCTGGGCCCAGACGAATGGGAATGCCTGCAACTCGGAGGTGAGGTGGCCCCGACCCAGCCTGGGGTGGGGCAGAGTTCCAGGCCCGGGGTGGGGCAGAGTGACTCAGACCCCCACGGAGGCCTGTCCGCCAAAGGCTGGGAGGAGGCAGCGAGGTCCCGGAGCCTTGGGGCAGCTGGGGGGAGGGTGGTTTCCACAGTCAGGCACTTGTGCCACTTCCATCGAGCACTATGCAGCCATTCCTCCGCCCCCCACCCCCGCCCCACAAGCATCTCCCCCTGTGGTCTGCTCGGCCTCGGCGACCTGCTGCTTCAGGTCCACCTCACACAGTGTGGTTCAGGGGCTTCCACGGCTGCTCACAGACCGCTGGGCTTTCCCCATCCTGGCTTTGACCACACAATATCATGATTGCCTGGTTACCTGTACCCACCAGTGCCCAGCACACGGGCTGAGGTTTAATCATTATTAAATAAATGAGTGAATGAAGGAATGAATGAATGGCTTAGTGCTCAAAATGCGCATCTCAGACTGACAACTACAGCATTTCCCACCACGCTACTCTGCCTCCCCCGTAATCAATCAGTTTGTGAGCATTTATGTGCTACTCCTTAGAAGGCTCTGCCATTGAGTGACCTGCCACGGGCGCCTTGATTTCTCGAAGCCTCAGTTTTCATAACCGATAAGATGGGGATAATAATTATACCTAACTCACAGTGCTGTTGTGAGAATAAGCACTCAATAAATGTTAGCTCCAGGTATCACCGTGTCCATCTGCCATTCATTCCGGCGGCTGTTTGAGTGGCCTCTGTGTGTCAGATGCCGTGCCTGGTGTCGGGATCACAGCCATAAACAAGATGGACCTGGCCCCAGCCCTCATGACACTCAGGGACCAGCTGACTTTGAAAAGATCAGGACAAATGTGTTGAGAATTAGAAGATAAAAAGCTGCCATGAGAACACATGAAGGGGGCTCAGATGAGCATCTTCTGAGAAACCCTGCCGTAAGAGTTCCCTGGATGGAGGCACTCAGGGCGGAGACAAGGGGAAGGAGAAAAATGTCTCCACGCCTACAGTGGCCCTGGCCGTGGAACCACAGCCGAGTGGGAAACATCGACCCACCTTCCCGCAGAGTTTAGGAAGCCCTTGAGTCCGGCATCTCCCTTTCCAAGAATTAAAGCGTAAAGAGATAAGGGTTTCCTTCAAATGTCACTGCCCCAGCCGAGCCCTCCTTGACCACCCTTTCAAAAATAATCCCCAGTGTCTCTCTCTATCCCCTGCCCTACTTTATTCATCTTCACAGACTCAGCACCACCTTCTGTTATAATGTGTATTTATCTGTTTCTTGTTTCTGTTCATCTCATGCACTGCAATGTGTCAAAAAGGCGGGGATTTTGTCTTGTTGACTGTAGTGTCTCCAACACTGAGAACAGCCTGGCACATAGTAGGTGTTCAATACATATTTGTTGAATAAATGAGTGAATGAAGAAACCCGTGTGTGTGTGTGTGTGTGTGTGTGTGTGTGTGTTTGCATGCACATGATTATAACTAAAATTTGCAATGATATCCACAAAGATTTATGTTGAATTGAAAAGGAAGGAGGCTTTTCTTTCTGTTATTAATTTTGTCTACTGCAAGTCACTTCCCTTCATTGAGCCTCAGTTTCCTCATCTGTAAAATGGAGCTAGTATCTACTTTGCAGCATCATTGTGGGACATCAATGTGGTGCAAAATGCCCAGATGGGGCCTGGCACACAGTAGGTGCCCTGTGGGCAACTCTACTATTCTGATGGAGCCCTTAGTTGGGGAGGCTCACAGAGGGGGATACCCAGGGCCTGAGCCTTCCTGTAGGACACAGAGGCAGCTGACACTGGATCTGTCCCGTCACCTGAACTCGCCAGTAATTTATTGATGCTGGATGCTGGCACCTAGCAGCTTGCCGGGTCAGCCTCAGGGAGCAGGTGTGGGGCCATCGGGGCCTACCCCCAGCCTCACCCAGGAGGAGCGGGTGGGTCTGCACAGCCCAGGAAAACTGATAGGTCAGCCCTTACAAATCCCCTACTATGTGCCAGGCACTGGGGGACTGGGAAAAAACCAGGTGAGTTCCTTGCCTGACCTGAGCTGATAGAGGGTGAGAGAGACATAATTCATCATTTGAACACCCACAGAAATAGTGACAGCTGCATGCGGGCCTACTGTGTGCCAGGAACTTTGTACACATAGCCACATTTAACCCTCATATGAATAGGCCTTGTTCATATTCTATAGGTCAGAAAATGTCACCAAGGAGACACCAGATGATGTGCTCAAGGTCACACGGCTAGTGAGTGGCAGTCTGAACCCAGATCTGACTGGCTCCAAAGCCCACGCATATGTTACCGCCACCGCCACCCTGCCCCCATCAGGCTGTCTGGCCTAAGGGGCGTGTAAATACCCTAAATAAGGAGCACTGCAAGGTCAAAGTGAGCAGAGACCCATTCCACTGAATCTTCCTGGAGACCAAGGCCTTTAACTGCCTTTCAGAGGATGTGTGGAAATACCAAAGGGAGGTATATCTTAGGGCAGGGAAAGAGCCAGAGCAAAGGTTTGAAGGTGGAAAAGGGACTGGTGGGTTTTGCGTGTGTGTGGTGCGCAGGCCCACCTGGGAGAGCAGAGGGGCCCAGTGGCAGTGAGCATAGCATGCGGGGGCTTTGAATGCCTGGCCAGCTCTGGGCCTCCCTGGGTGGGACATGGGGAGTGGGTGGGGGGGGGCGCGGGGGGGTGTTGCTGAGTGATGAAGCCACCATTTCCCCCTGACCTGTATATTCTAAGAGGCTGGCCAGTTAGGCCAGAGGAGGACTGGCATTCAAGGGCCTCTAACGTCTAATTCCAGCCTCACCTGCCTCCACTCCCTCCACCAGCCCTCTGGGCCTGGCATGCTCACTGGCTCTGAAACACATCCTGCTTGCTCTCACCTCCATACCTCTGTTCTCCCAGATCCCAACTCCTGCATCCTACCCACTGCTCCCGCCTCACTCCTAGACCTGTTTCCTCCACGAAGCCTGCCCTGACCACACCAAGCCTCGCTTATATGCCTCAGCCTCAGAGACCTGGGCTGGGCAAGGGCTCATCCTCCACTAAAAGCCACAAGCACGCGCCATCCACGGTGGTCGGCTGTTGCTTTCACCTGCCTAGCAACATTCTTCTCCTGGTAATCTGAAATGCCTTTGAGAAGCTGCCCCTTCCCCTTCTTTAGAGCGTGTAGCTGGAGCAGGTCAGACCTGAACCCTGGCCATCAAAAACATCCCATCCCCTTGACCACTGTGATGGTGGCCAGATTTCTGACAAAGTTATTTGAGCCCCTTGATTCAGTCGTGCCTGGAGGCCCCTTTTATTTTCACTTAGGTCTCTTTGTGCTGGATTTCTTGCAACCCAAAGATCCTTGTCAGATGTACCATCTGTGCAATGCAGTTTGGGCCTCCTCTGGTCTGGCCCAGACAGCTATACCAGCCTCCTCACTGGACTCCTGGTCTGTATGTCTTCCCCTCCACTCAGACCCAAAGGGTCTCTTCTCTTAATTATGACCTCTGTCATTCCCCAGAATAAAGTCAAAGTCCTCAGCTCAGCATTCAAGGCCTTTCACCGTCCTGTTCTGGTCTATCCCTCGCTGTGCCAGCCACACTGTGCTCTCCATTCCTCTGAACAACACACCCTTTATGTGACTATAATTTATAGATGCTGCTCCCCTCACTGGGACTTCCTTAAACCCCCTGCCCTCAATATTCTTTCTGGCGAACTCCTACTCACCTTTCAAAACCCCATTTGACTGTCACCCTGTCTGCCATATTTTCCTTGAATGCCCCAGGCAGGGTGAGACGTCTCTCCCTGCCACCCCGGGCACCTCAAGCTCCCCAGCTGGTCTCGTTCAGGTCAATGACCACATAATTTGCTTATTATCATCTATTTGGCTACCTTCTCCCCAGATGAGGAGCCCCTCAAAGATAGGGACATGTCTTATTCACTTATCTCCCAAAGGGCCCATTAATAGCTGTCAACTAACTAACTTACTAACAGGGGGCTGAAGCAAAGTCATACTCCTTGAGGCCTTGTGAACCATTAAGTAACTATTTTTGCTGGTCAACTCTTCAAGTCAACCACTCACTATTTTTTTTTTTTTTTTAACTTCAGGACTTCTCAGTGCCTTTAATTTGCGAATGGGCACTGTGAACCTGTGCGCCAGCTTGCTCCATTTCAGGAGTGGGGAAATTGAGACCCAGAGAGGGACAAGGATTCATTCAGGCAGTTGACAGCAGAACCAGGCCGGGGGTCCAGGCCCCTGCCCTGCCTCACCCAGTGTTCTCCCCCCTACACCTCAGGCCCCCTCTAGGCACAAGTCACCTCTGTAGCAAAATGTTAAGAGCAAGGGCTCTGAGCCTTGCACCCCCTTTTGCCAGCTGTGTGGCCTTGGCCAAAGGTCTTAACCTCTCTGAGTTTCAATTCTCTCACCTGTAAGGTGAGAAAGCACCTTACCTCATGATGTTGCTGGAGGGTTCAACTCCATGTAGGAGCACATAGTACAGCACCCAGCACACAGTAGGCCCTCAACAAATCACTGCCAGCATCTCTATGGCCTCAGCTTTCTCAGGAAATACTGGGCACACTGAGCCCTGACATCTTTGGGGGGGTGTGGGTCTTTCTGGGGAGAGATGCCAACTAAATGCTAGGTCCGGGCTGGGCTTACCTCCACAGCGTTCAAATCTGGGTCTCAGCAGGGGCCTGCTCGTCTGGATGCCCAGCTGTCAGGCCTGCCTCCTTCCTGATTTGAAAAGAGGCATTTTTTGTTTAGAGGAATTTTCCCCCATTTCATACTGGCTCTATGAATTGGATTTTGTTGACTGGTTTCTGACAAGCAAGTCGAACAGGCGTGTGTATGGAGGAAATGCAAGGCTGCCTCTGGCCACGGGGGTGGATCTGAGGCCTTGAGTTCTGCTGGTCGCTGGCTGTGAGCTCAGCCCCTGGGCAGCCGCATCCTAAGGAGAGTGTGTGTCCTTGGGGGTGATCCAGAAGGACTTCTTCCCCAGGAATTCTTTCCAGAGGTTTCCCAGAAGCTTCCCTTAGAGGAAAGGCCCCTATGGCATATGGATCTGCCTACCTACCCTCCTCCAGCAAACCCGCACACTGGATTCAGATTCATGGTGGCCAGGGGCTGTCCCTGAGTCTCCTACCCCAGTTCAGTCCTCCCGAGATGATAGTCAAGGATCATGAGAAGGATCACAGTGCTTTTCCACATCTTCAGCCACCCAAACAAGGGGAAACTGATGTAGTAAAACAGGAGGGATTTCAGTTAGACAGCAGGAAGAACTTCCTCCCTTCCAGATGGCTCAAACTTGAGCTATGCATGACCTTGGAAAGTGCACTAAACTAGGAGCCAAGGCACCTTTGACTGATGATTACTGTGGGACTTTAGGTCAGTGTCTCATTTTCTCCTTCCCTTGGTTTGCTCATCTACAAAATGGGGATTAGAATTTCTATTCACCATGCCTCCGTGTCTTCAAATAAAGACAGTAGAATGATGCGTTGGGGGCAGTGCCTGGTGGGGCTGGATCAAATGACCTCCATATGTTCCTTTTCTTCTCTTTTTTGGAAGGAATTCCCATGGCCATGACCCTGGCAATAGGCCCAGGGACCCAGTGGTGAAGTGTGTGTGTGCATGTGTGCGCATGCAGAGGACTCTGGGTCACATAGTAGGTGCTAAGTTAACGTTTGGTTTTCTCTCACTTCTCTTGGGCCGCTCTCCAGATGCAGAAAGAGCCCTGGGGAGATGTCAAGAAGCCTGGATTCTAACCCTGGGTCTGCCCCAAATTGATTTTACCTTGCCATGTCCCTTACCCAACTGAGTCTCGATTTCCCCATCTGTACCAGGAGTTTGGACGGTTTCCAAGACCACTTCTCTCCTGAAACTGTGAAACCCATGACTGACCCAGTGAGGTCTGACCCCTGCTCCCTTGTCTCCCACCAGCCATTACAGGAGGTTTCAGATACACTGACCTTCCTATGCTTCCTTGAATTTGCCAGAGCCTTGGGAATGGCCTCAGGCCCCTCTCACAAGCCATATGACCCTGGACGTTTCTCTCCCCCCAAGCCGAGTGCCTCTTGCCACAAATTCACCTAATTAACTCCAACTCATCTTTACAGCTCTCAGCTCAATCATCACTTCCTGAAAACCCCTCCCTCCCTAAGATCCTCCTCCACGATTCACTCTCATGGGGGGCTCCCCTGCACCCCTTCTTTGTAACACTTAACCACCTGTGCATCTCACGTTTATGTGGTTTCTTTATTGATATCTGTCCTTCCCCAGACTGTGAATTCTGTGAAGACAGGGACTGGTTGGATCTCGGTCCCCACCATGTCCGGGTGCCCAGCACAGAATAGATGCTCAGTGCATAGCTATTGAATGAATGGATGGACGGCCTCCCCATTTTTGGTCAGGAGCTAAGCTGCTGACAGGCCCTACCTGCAGAAGATGGGCTGGGGGTATATGGGGAGCCCCTCACATCCACACCCAGGCTTTCCTGTGAGGCTCTCCCAGCTGACCTGAGACCCCAGGAAAGGCAGATATGAAGCATCAGCTCCATTTTTCAGACAAGGAAAGCAGCCCCAAAGGCAAGTTGGCTGGAGGGAGGTCACCTAGCAAATACATGACAGCGTTGGGGTAGGATCCCAGGATTAACAAAGCTGGAAGGGTTTTCTAGTCTCTTTTTGACAGAGGTGGAAACTGAGGCATGAAAGGGGAAGGGATGGCCCAAGGTTTTCCTGGCCAGGCAGCAGCAAGGTAGGCATGGGAATCTGTGGTTCTTGAATTTGGAGAACTTTCTCCTGCAGGTCTGAGGAAGAAGATCCGTGGGCTTGACCCCGGGATGACCAGGAGGCTTCAGGTGACTGATAACACCACACGGCAGCCTCTGGGAGAGGACAGTCCTGGCAAAAAGCCCCCTAAGGCTTTGGGTGTCTGTAGAGAACCAGGCTGCCTGGGTTTGAATGCCAGCTCGGCCACTCACCAACTGTGAGTGACCTTGCTCGGGTCACTTTACCTCTCTGTGCCTCAGTTTCCTCATGTGTAAAATGGAGGAAATCTGGGTTAATACATAAATAAAACAAAGCACTGAGAGCAGGAAGTGGTCTGGGGCAACGTCTAATACACGTGAACTGCAGAGCTGACCTGGCCAGAAGCAGGAGGAAGTGATTCATTCTCTCTGGGTACCAAGGGACCGGTATCAGCCTGCTTCTCGCCCCCAGGTCCACAGGATAAAATGTACCAGAAGGGTTTCAATCATCATAGCGACCTTTTTTGAGCCCTCCGGTACTTTACAACCCACTGAATCCTCAAAACCACCCCAAGAAGCAGGCTCTGTCATTATCCCATTTTATAGATGTGAAAACCAAGGTCCAGGAAAGTCACCTGTCCAAGTCCCACAGTTTGTGACCCGCAGAAGCGGGGCTCATGTCCAGAGGTCAAAGGATGAAGGGCCCAGGGGTCGAAGGATGAAGAGAGATGTGTTGGCCAAGGGAGTGGAGTCCTAGAGGAGGTCCTGCTCGGGCCTCGCACGCCGAGGAGACCTGGGCAGTTGGGGGCTGGCGGAAGCTGCAGCTAGAGCCCCCATCCCCCCTGGGGTGGGATCCTCCGTGCGCCCTGCTTGGTAATCACACCATTTGCCAAGTGCCAGCTGGGCAAGCTCTGTGAGGGCAGGGCTAAGTCTCTCATACCCACCATTGGGCACCCAGCCCAGCCCCAGGCAGGTGCTATGAGTGCTTGTTGGATGAGGGGTGTACCAGGCACCCTACCCACTGTGGCCAGACCTCTCGACAATCGTGAGCCCCATTCTCCAGGTGAGGAAACCAAGGCTCAGAGAAGGGAGGAGACGTGTCCTAAGCCACACACTTCTGTCCAAATCTTTACTCTCCTCCAGGGACGTGAGCCCAGGGACCACGTCTCCCCACCTCCATCAGTCAGTGCCCGTGACAGACCCCGGAAGGCAGGTAAGCCTGAAGGGGTAGGGAGCATGAAGCATCTTCCCAAGGTCTCACCAGGCATGAACAGATCAAAGAAGGGCAGCTTCTCCATGGCTCCCCAAACCCTCAAAACGTGGAAATGTAAGGACTGTCTTTAGGGCTCAAGGAGTTCAAGCTTCCCCTTTCACAGATGGAGAAACTGAGGCCCAGAAAAAGGATAAGCCACATCCAGGGCCATCAGGCAGGTAAGGAACAGACCAGAAGCTAGCAGAGCAAGTACAAAGGCTCTGAGGTTGGCACAAAGTATGAACTAAGGCCAGCAGGCTGAAGAGAGATGAGGCAGGAGAGGTGGGCTGGGGCCAGGCCGGGCAAGGAGTATGGTCTCTAGGCCAGAGCAGTGGGAAGTCATTGAATTGGAAAGGTCTGTCCACCTCCTGGCTTTGGTGCTTTAGAGACCCATCTGGTGGCCAGGGACTGACCGGCCTGCAGGAGGGCGGGATGGAAACAGGAGACCCGGGAGCGGGGCTGACACCGAGCCCAGACTGTTCCTCTCCCCTGCCCTCCAGACCTGCCTGCCGGCCTGCCAACTCACCTCACCACTTAGAGGGCTGAGGGCATCCTAGCAGCACGCGTCCAAGCCCGAGCCCCTGATTTCCACCCCCAGATCTGTCCCTCCACTGTCTTCCCATCTCAGTAAACACAAACTCCATTCTTCCCAAAAACCTTGGAATCATCCCTGCCCCTCCTTTCTCTCACCCGCTACACCTGATCCGTCAGCAAATCCCTTTGGCTCCACCTTCAAAATATAACCGGAATCTGAGCACTTCTCATCACTGTGCTGCTTGCTGCTCTCCGGTCCCCGGGGGGATAGTTGCGCCAGCCTCTCCCAGCCCCATGGTGTCCCTTCCATCAGGCAGCTCCAACACAAATCAGATCACGTCCCTCCGCTGCTCCAAAGCATCTTGTGGCTCCCCACCTCTCTCAGAGTGAAGTCCTAACTTGGCCCTTGAGGCCCTCAAGCTCCGGCCTCCCTGTCCCTGTCTGGAACTCTGTCCCCAGTCTCTCTCCCCCAGTATCTGTGGCAGCAACTCGATGCTTGCCATGTTTGTATTCTTACCTCAAGGCATTTGCACGTGCTGTGCCCTTTGCCTGCAATGCCCTTCCCAGATGTCTGCAGGGCCGGCTGCCTCACCTCCTTCAAGTCATCAGATGTCACGTTCCCAGGAGGCCTCCCGTGACCACCCGACTTAAAATGGCAAAGCCCTTCTCCCATCACACACACACACACACACACACACACACACGTCATTTGTCAGCTTCATTTTCTCTACAATTTGCATCATTTTCTAATATACTATTTAATCGCCCTATTTGCATTGCTTTTTCTCAGCTCCCTTGGCACCCCTCTCACCCACAGTAGGATTTCAGCTTCCTGAGGGCAAGACTCTTTGGCTCACCAGTGCCAAGAACGGCGTCTGTGCAGAGCTGTTAAACCTGATTCACTCTCATGTAGTTCTAACTCTGGGTGGGAGGCTGCCTCAGTGTCCTGTCACAGACAAGGAAACCAAGGTCCAGGGAGGGAAACAGTTTGTTGGGGGTCACAAGGCCAGGACACAGTGGAGCTGGGACTTGGACCCTGCCCAAACCTCCCACCCTGACCAGCTCAGGCTGAGTGTGGGCTGGGAACAGGACCGCTGAGCTAGCTCTTGGGGAGGAGGCTGCAGGGCCACAGCTCCTACCAGCCCCCTGCGGTCAGTGCCCTCCCCGAGGGGCCACGGCAGCCGGGCAGGGAGAAGGTTCCAGGGTGGTGGTGTAAGAGGGGCATTGGGAAAGGCCCGGGGCACCAGGTCCATTCTACGGTTGCCCAGTCCTCAGAGCCTGAACAGCCATGGCTGAGAAAGGAAGTCAGCAGGATCCAAAATAGGTCTGAGTTTTGGGAAGTGAAACCGGGTGCTGGGGACACTCGGCCAGAGGAAGACCTGGGCCTCCTGGGTTGAGGCTGTCAGGCTGGGGGGGTCTTCCCCTGCCTTCTCAGCCTGGGGAGAGTGGGTCTTGGGAACGGGCTAAGGCCCCTCTCACAAGCCATGGGACCCTGGACGCGTCATTCTAGTTCTCTGACCCTCAGTGTTCTCATCTGTAAAATGGGACTAAGGGAAGGACCTACCTCACTGGGGACTGGGAAGGTGTGATGAGACCACACCCTGAAGCCTGAGGCTGTTGCTCAAGAGATGGTAATAGTTACTACCGTACTGGTGTTCCAGATCCATCTCTGGTGACTCCTCCTCCAGGAAGCCTCCCCAGGACCTTAGGTCAGAATGCGTCTCTCGTCCCTGGTGTCCCAGTCCCTCTTAACTTCTCTTTGTTTCTCTTCACATGTGTCTTTTCCACTAGAGGAGGCTGGGACCTCATCTGTGTCCTCTCCGTGTCTCTAGTGCCCAGGACAGGGTCCGACACATGGGAGATGACACATAGTGGGGCTGAATGGGGGAACGAAGGGCAGATGCTGCTGTATGCCCTTGAGGGTCTGATGTCTGCATCCTGATAGCCAGCTCCTCAGGGCTGGCCTGGAGCTGCAGCAAGAGGTAAGTAGGTGAGCTATGTTTCCTCTGAGCCAACTGGCTCATCTTGTAAAATGGGGACAATTGGAAAACGGGAGCCACGGTTTCTTTGTCCCAAATCAAAGAAACACAGGCCTCCCAAGATGCCACCCAGGCACCTCAGAATGTGCCTGGGGACAGGGCTGCCCCAGGGTGGGACCCTTCAGACCGAGGTGGCCCTGCATTCTGCTTGCTCCTGTCCCCATCCTGCTCCAGTGATAAGCAAGCCTTTGAAGCTGAAAAACGTCCCAGGTATAGCTGAGGACTTGCCACCTACTGAAATCAGGAATCTCTAAATAACAATAGAGTCAACAGTCTGCAGAGGCCCTCACATCATCCAGGTTTTACAGATAAAGCCCAGAGAAGTCAGGCTACTTGTTCAAGGTGACACAGCAAATTAGGGCAGAGCAGGTAGGGTGTCCAGTCCTCCTCTAACTCTGGTCCTGGGACTCACTTAGCATATCTTACAATCACCATGTCTCCACAAAGTGAGACTCAGGACACCCATTCTACAAATGAAGACCTCAGGCTTCTAGAAGGGAAGGATCTTTCCCAGGACCATCCCCCAGAGGCCCCACTCTTGGAGCTTCTAAAGGGCTCTTGGGGTCCCTTGAAGGCTGGGCCTTCAAACCCAGGGACTAAACTCGGAGCTGAGGCTCCTCCAGGAAGGACCCTAAAGGGTCTGTGTGGTCCTAAGTTTCCCCTCAGCCCATCCCTCCTGCCAGCCTCACCCATGAGCCAGCTACGGCTGCACATTTGGAAGCCCCACTGTGCATCCGACCAGGCAGACTCAGAGTAATGAGACGCACATGGCATTTCCTGGATGCTGCGCCCTGTTCTGAGGGCTTTACTACATCAACTCATTTGAGACTCAGAAGAACTCAGTGAGGTCAACCCCATGACTGGCCCCATTTTACACAGAGGAAGACTCATGCACATCCCAGACTGAGCTCAACATCTTCTGAAAAGCCGCTCCTCTCCTAGTTCCCAGCCCAGGAAGTGGTTCCTGAAGCCCCCAGGGAACCACTGAGAACAGGAGTCACTCCTGACCCCCAACTCCGCCTCTCCCCCGGCATCCCGTCAAGTCAAACTCCTAACCTGGGCCCTGGAACTGAGCCAAGGAACTGAACCTCTCTGGGCCCCATCTGTCAACTAGCAAAACAGCCTAGGCCCATGAAGGGGATGGCAGAGTTGCGAAGATTCGCCATCATTGCCCACCTGTGTGACCTGGGGCCGGAGCACCAACCTCTCTGGGCTGTGGTTTCCACATCTATGAAGTGGAAATGCTAACGTGGCTCACCTCCTAGGCTCGTGGGGATGATTCAGTGGCCCCTTCCCTCCGTCCTCCCTGAGACATTGCTCCAGCCACTGTCCCCTCCTGTTAGGACTCCTCAGCCTTTCCCTCTCTACCGGATCAACCTGAACAATGTACAAACGGCTGATTTGTTTCTCTGAGCCCACATCCCCTCCCCTGCTGCCCGGCTTCTCTCCCGCCCTGCACGGGAGTTCCCTGAAAGCGTGTCTATCCTTGCTGTCCCCACTCCTCCCTTGAACCCGCTCCCCTCGGGTTTTCACACCCCCTCCCAGGACACCAAGGACCGCCACAGGGCTAAACCAGTGCCATCTCTAGCCCTTGTCCTTCTGGTCCCACGGCAGCATTGACGCAGTAACTCTCCCTGCCTCTTCAGTGCCTTCTTTACTGGCTGTCAGAATGTTCTGGTTTCCTCCGACTTCCTGGCTGCCCCTTCTCAGCCCCTCTTCTGCTTCTTCCTCCATCTCGCCCTCACCTCTCAAGGTTAGGGGCCCCAGGCTCGGTGTCCCCAGTCCTCTGTCTCTCTCCACCTGCCTTCCTTCTTGGTGGACTTTAGAGAAGGCTTCTCTGCGGGTCCCCCGCACTGCTGTGGCCAGCCTGGACTCTCCCCTGAGCTCCAAGCCCAGCATCCACCTTCCTCCTCCGCGGTGCCTCCCACCTCCCCGCTTTACCTTATTCCAAGCTGATCTCCTGATACCTGCACATCGATCTGTTCCACCCTCAACCTTCCTCATCCCAAAGAAGGGCAGCTCCGTTCTTCCCACGGCCCAGGCCAAAACACTAGCTGCCATCCTGCATTTCCTCTCTCTGACTCCCTCTCACATCCCACATGAGATGCATCGGCAAGTCCTGCTGCCCTAACTTCTAAATCCGTCTCAGTTTCCAGCCCTCGTCAGCCTCCCCTGGACCAGCCTCCATCATCTCTCTCCTGGATCTTCACCACAGCGGCCTCCTGCTCTCCTGGCTGCGGCCCCTGCTGCCTGTAGCCCGTTCTCCACACGGCAGCCGGAGGGACCCTATCCCCGGTGGAGTCGGACGCAGCCTCCTGTGCTCCACCCTGCAGTGGCCCCTCACTCAGAGAAGCCCTAGTCCTGATAAAGACCTCCGAAACCCTGCATGCTCCCCACCCTACGGCCCCTTCCCTCCGGCCTCCCCTCCCCAGGTTCACCCCGCTCCAGCTCCTGCCTCAGGGAGCTGGCTTTCTGGAATGTTCCCCCAGCAGCACATGTGCAGAAGGCTCCTCCTGGGGAGGCCTTCCCAGGTGCCCTATCCACAAGTTCAACCTGCCACTGCCACTGCCACCCCTCGTCCCCTCACCACTTCCTTCTTTCCCCTTAGCACTTACACCGATCTCACATACCACACGGTTTACTTGCTTATCATGTTTATTGTTGGTCTCTCCCAGGAGGGCGGGGATTTCTGTCCCGCGCCTCCCCGCCTAGAGCAGGGTCTGGCCGGCAGTGGGGGGGCTTCGTGGGGACGGCGCTGTAGGGAGCTGGGTGAGAGCTCACTGAGCCTGGGATGAACGCGGCCCCCTCCCGCCCCCAGCCGTGCGGGGCTACTCAGGGTATCCTGCTCTCCCAGGGCCCTTTCCGTCTTCACACTGCCTCCCGTCCATCCCCTGGCCCCGCTGAGATCCACTCCGTTCTCCACAGTGGACGCCGGAAGAGTTGTTAAAAGCCTGGATCTAATCGTGTCATCCGCGCGCCCAAGCCCTCCTACGACTGCCCTTGGCCCGCAGGATGACATGCCGATTCCCTGCCTGGCGCCGGAGTCCCCTGAAGGCTGGCCCAGCCACCGCCGCTGTGCCCTCCTCCCCTGCTGCGCCCTCGGGAGGCTCCTCCTGTGGGGTGGTCCCCAGCTCCCTCACACCCGGGACCCCGGGACGGCGGGTGTCCTGAAGGCCTCGGTGTGCAGCCCTGGACAAGAGGCCCCACGCGGTCCATAATCCTCCCACCACCCACCGTGACAGCAGTGCCAGCTTTTCTTAAGCACCTACTATGTGCTGGCTGCCCAGAATGGAGCAATAACCAGGACACTCCTTGTCCTCTCCCTCTGGAGGCACATTCTAGAGAGCGAGGCAAAAATGCCTCCTGAGGGCCTCCGCCCCGGACCCCTTCCCCACAGAGCCCCGAACTCTTCCTCTGCTTCTTCGGAGCCTCCTGCTCCAATGCGACTCTTTGTGAGCTCTCCCCCACGACCACCACAGTCCCCGCCGAGTCCCACACCCCCTCCTGCTTTCTTTGTCTTAGCGTATGTATCTCGTGCGGAAAAGCCGGCAGGGAGTGTCTGTTCTGTTCTCTGCTCGTCCCCAGCACCTAGGACAGTGCCAGGCACAGAGGAGCTGTGTGCTGAAGAAAGGAACGCAGTCTAGAAGGACCATGAACACATAAAGCACAGGACGGGTACAGAGGAGTGGAGTGGCTCTCTTCTGACTGGGTGGTCCAGGAGGCCTCACGGAGGAGGTGGCATTGAGCAGAGACTCAAGGCCGTAAAGACTGAGCCTGAGGAAGCAGTAAATTGCAAGGCCCTGAGGCAGGGTGTTACACAACAGCAAGGGAGGCTGGAGTTGAGTGAACCAGAGGAGAGCTGGGGTGGGGGGCAGGAAGAGTCTTCCTAAGCTCTTTTCCAAGAGGGTCCATGAGGCTCAGGGAAGCTAAACGACTTGTCCAAGGCCACAAAACAAGGAAGGGGCAGAGGTGGGCCTGCTGGTGGGATGTGAGGCCAGAGACCGGGCCTCGCCTCACCAGGTGGGGCCCCTCCCTATGGCTCTCTGGGGCTCACCTACGCTCTGCTCATTAATAGCTAACCCAGGTGGGGCCCTGCTGGCTCAGGAGCCTCCAGGTATTGGCTCAGCCCAGCAGCCTCTGGGGCAAAGCCCAGCGAGTGAGTGAGTGAGCAAGGGGCCCACTGGGGAGCAGCTGTTGTCCCCTGCCCCCGCCCCCAGCCGAACCATCGCCACTCAGGGAAGGCTCAATTTGCTGGAGTTGAAGCTGACTGGCTGGGGCAGGAGACATCACAGCCAGGTGCTTGGAGACTGTGCAAAACTCAGGCAGGTGGCCCCTGCCCACCCCGCCCCGAACCTTCCTAGGGCAGGTGGGCCCGCGATGTGCTGTGGCCTGCCCGCAGCTGGGACTCCAACTTCTTTCCCTCTCCTGGCCCCTGTGTTCATGCCCTATGGGCCACTGGGCTTCCTTGCTGCTCCCAGGCTGTGGCGGGCCACGCTTCTGCCCTTGCCTGTCTCTCTGCCGGGGACTCTCCTCCCCCAGTGCTGCCTGGCTGGTTCCAGCTCAGCCTCAGGCCTCAACGTCCCCTCCTCAGAGGCCTTCCCTGACCAAAGCAGCTCAGCCCCACCACCTCTTACTCTCCATCAGAGAACATTTTGAGGTCTTTCATGACAACAAAAATGACAGTCATCCTATATGCTGTTTATTGGCAGTGTCCCCATCCCCACATTGGGATGTGATCTTCCCATGTATCTTGTTCCCTGGAGTCTCCTTAGGGCCTTCCCCAGGGCCTGGTTCACATTAGATGATCAATAAATATTTGTGGAATGAGGGCATGAGAGTCTACCCCCCTCATTGTACAGAGGCAGCAATTGAGGTTCAGAGAAGGTGAGTCACTTGCCCAAGGTCACACAGCAAACCAGAAGCAGACCCAAGGCAATGGCCCAACTCAGCCCACCTGACTCTGTGTCTAGCACTCTTCTGCCTTAGTCATAACTAGCACTGAAGACTCAGCCAGTCCCACTCCAGCCTTTCAGGTAGGACCTCTACCCCTCGCTACTATCTTTTAGTTCTGGGGAGAAGGAAGAAGTGGGTAGAAAGCAGGGAAGGGAGCAAACAGGGAAGAGTGAGTGTCAGAGGTAAATGGGTCCTCAGGAGTCACCTAGTCCCATCTGACCAGGCCCAGAGAGGTTGGGTGCCTGGCCTGGGGCTTCTGGGCCCCCAGTCCAGTCTTGCCCTTGCCTGCCTGAGCTGCAACGGGTTAAATTTTGTGCTTGGCTCATGGCTCGCTGTGGACCGTGGCTGGGACAGAACATCTGTCTGTTGCTATGGTTGCCGTACACTTGAAGGGGATGGCTGGATAATTATGGCAAATGCTGCTGAGCAAGTGAGCGGGTGCCCAGAAGTGGCTCAGGACCCCTGCCCGCCCAGTGCAGTGGAGGCCGCAGGCCCTTTGCCTGGCCAGTTCACTGTGGGCCCTGTCCCCAGGCTTCAGGTCCTGGGCCAGGTGGAGGGGAGTCAGCCAGAGCCAACTTGACCTTTGCACAATGAATGGGCCCGGCCACAGGGCTCCTGGGAAGCCTGGAGCAGGGCAGACTTGGCAGCCTTGAGCACTGGAGCCTGAGGGCAGTGGGCTGGCTGGGCCAGGGGGTAGGCTCTGAGGGTGTCCCAGTGCCTCTGTGTCCTCCGCCCGGGGGAGAAGCCCTGTCATCTGTCCCTGTCTCCGTGGGTCCCATGGAGCCCAGGAGGTGGCAGGTGGAGACTGGTGGCCTCAGGCCCGGCCTCTCTGCTCTGCCCACTCTCTGGGCAATGCAGGTGGCCCACTGGCCCCCTGAGCCTCAGTGTCCTCATCTGCCCGTGGCGGCAGAGCTGAAGGAGCTCTACGTGGGCCTGGGCAGGGCAGAGGTGGCTCTGGGGCAGGAAATGGCTGCCCCGCTCTGGCTCACCAGGCCGCTGGTGAACCTTACTCAAGCGGCCATGGATATGGATTCTAACCTGCAAAGTGTGGTCCCACGGAAGGGCTGGATGCGGCTCAGTGCTGTGGCCAATCACGATTTGTCTTTGGATCCAACCCCTGCCCCGCTGAGCTATGGGCAGGGAGGAGGGGCTTGCACCAGGGAGAGTCATTTCCCACCCCACTGCCCCTCTCAGCTTCCGGAAAGCTCTGTGCAGACCCACCGGCAGACCCCAGAGGCCTGAGAGTTCCCTCTGCAACAGCGGGAAGTGGGCGGGAGATGGAGCCTGGCACCTTCCCCAAGGCCACCCTTACAGGTTCCTGGCTCTCCCCATGCCATTGCCCCCTCCTCCCAGCAACTTCTCTCCTCTCCCCCCATCTGCTTCCCTCACATAACAATTGCAGTAATAATAACTGAGGTTGTGCAGGTGCCAAGCTCTACGAGCATCAGCTCATTTACTTCTTTCAACAACCTATGCAGAAGGTGTTTCTAATGCTGTTTTTGGATAAGGAATATTGAGTCATGGAGCAGTAAAGAGATCTTCCCAAGTTCCCCTGGTAGGTAGTATAAACCCAAAGCTCAGAACGGGGCCACTCTGGGCACCGACTCCTCTTCTGTCTCCCTTCTCTCTGAGGATGACCTCCTCGGTGTCAGAGATGGGTCTACTTCTTCTGTTTCACCATCTCTGTGCACACAGGAGGCACAGACACACGGTTAACTTTCTGCTCATTCATTCACGCTTACATTCATTCATTCAACAAGTGCGGAGCACATCTTTTTTTTTTTTTAATTAACTTATTATTTACTTATTTATTTATTTTCAGCTGCATTGGGTTCCCACTGCTGTGTGTGGCCCCTCTCCAGTTGTGGAGAGCTGGGGCCACTCTTCATTGCCATGCACGTGCTTCTCATTGCAGCGGCTTCTCTTGTTGCGGAGCATGGGCTCCAGGCGTGCAGGCTTCAGCAGTTGTGGCATGCGGGCTCAGCAGTTGTGGCTCGCGGGCTCCAGAGCACAGGCTCAGCAGTTGTGGCGCACAGGGTTAGTTGCTCCGCGGCATATGGGATCCTCCCGCACCAGGGCTGGAACCCGTGTCCCCCGCACTGGCAGGCAGACCCTCAACCACTGCGCCACCAGGGAAATCCCGTGTGGAGCACATTTAATGCGCCAGGTCCTGGGCTGGGTGAAGCAATGATCCCGTTCCCCACGTCGGCCTGTCTAGAGGTCCCTGAGGATATCTGAGCCCAGTGCACAGAGGTTGATTCAAATGAAGGCTCAGAGTCACTCTGGCAATCTGGACGCTCCCATTGGCCTGAGGTGGGCAGGGCAGTGGCCCTGCCCTCAGGTTACAGAAGTTCATGGAGATTAGGGGCCCTGCCCAAGGAGACACAGCTATGTCTCAAGAGGGGCAGCCCCTGGGACCCAGGAACGTCACACCCTAGGGAGCTGTCAGGATGGGGATGGCTTTGATCTTGGAGTGCATACAGTAGAGCTACCAACTGGTCCTGGTTTGCCTTCCTCAGACCCAGGCAACCTGGACGATTGGTGACCCTCCCTCAGGACCTCCACAGACCCAAGCTCAGGTGCCAGAGATGCAGGCTTTGAGTCCTGCTGCCTGGTCTGGGATCCAGGCTCCTTCCCTTCCTGGGGGGTGTGGTCCTGGAAAGGAGAGAGCCCCTCTGTGCTGGTTCCTCCCTGCCCTGCCCATGAACCTGCAGCCCCGCCCCAGGCTGCCTTAACAGGTTGGAGTCACTAGTTCTGCACCAGACCTACCCAGTTCCTGTTCCTCAGGGAACGCTGGCTGGGTAGGGAGGCCCAAGCCTGCCTTAAAGAGACAGGCGCAGGCCACAGCCACGCTCTTATTTAACAGGCAGCTCCTGTGAGCCATGAATCAGCATCCCAGGGGCCCTCTGGGCAGCACCAGACGCATTTTCCCAGCCAGGCCTGTCCTGCAGCCATGGGGGTGGATGCGCGGTGGGCCAAGGAGGCCTGCAAGGAGGGGCCTGTGGGCCCAGACGGCTGCTCCCCTCCCAGCTGCAGGGCCTCCTTGGGGCTTGACAGGTCCCAGGCAGGGCTTCCAGGAGACCTGCAAACAGGGCTGCAGTGGGAGGCATGGAGGGCGGGAGGGACTCTGGTACCAAGCGTGACCCTCCTGCTCCCTGGCCATGTAAACTTGCCTGGGGACCTGAGCTTCTCTGGGCCTCAGTGTCCCTAGAACAATAGCATCTGGCCTCTGTGACCTCTCTCGCCCCTTCCAGCCTTCCTAAGATCCTCTAACCGAAACCGGACTTCTGGATACCCAGTGACACTGGCTGAATCCTGGGCCTTCGGGTCCCTGGGTCTCAATACTCAGTCCGATACACGGTAGGTGCTGAGAACGGCAGAATTGAAAGATGGCTGGCTGGACGGCTGGATGATGGGAGATTGGTTGGGAAGCTGGATCTATGGATGGATGGATGGATTGAGAGGGGGACCTCTGGGCCAGTGGACCCCTAGTGCTCAGTGAGGGCACTGCTTGGCTCCGCTTGGGTAAGGGACGACTGGGGTGGGGGTGGGAGTGAGTCCTTGACTCCTCCCTTGCTCTTAGCCTCACATCCACTCCACCCTCAGGGCCACCTATCTTACCTCTGACTTCCTCTCCATCCCCCCTACTACCTTCTGGCTGAGGCCACTACGCTCTTAAGCCTGGACACCCTAACACTCTTCTCACTGGGCTCCGCGCTGCCTCCCCACCCCCTTCAGATCATTCTCCAAGAGAAGAAGGGGTGAGCATGTAAATTAGCCCCCACTGCCTCCTGCCTCAAATCTCCCCCCACCCCGCTGCCGCCCTCCTTACCCTCGTCCACAGGCTTCACATAATCGCGCCCCCAGTTACCACTGGGCCTCACCTCCTGCCCCTCACGGCCCCACCCCACCCTGATCTCTCCGTGCTCCTTCACACTGACTGCTCTCCTCGCGTGCACCCTTCTCCCGCCCACCTCACAGGCTGGGGATACTCTTCCTCCACCACCCCACCACCCTCTGTAACCAGTGCACCCCCCCCGTACCCACTTACCTCCGCTCTCCCTCAGATCTCAGTTCAGTGGCCGCCTCCTCAAGGAAGCCCGCCCTGATCCCCAGCCTGTACCAGGCACTCCCAGACCTCTGTCTTATAGCTCTTCTTGCCGCCGCGAGCTCGTGCTTGTCTGACTAATAGCATCTGTTCTCCCAGCGACGTGGACCTGTACAGGCCAGAGCCCCACCTGTCTCATTCCCTACTGGCTCACCTGCACCCAGGACAGAGTCTGGCACATAGCTGGGGCTCACTGAGTGTTTGTTCAATGAGTGAATGAACAGATAGAAGGATGGATGAATGGGAAGGTGATGGATAGACAGATGGAAGCCGAGTAGAAGGTAAAGGATGAGGTGATGGCTGTTTAGACAGGGTGGTTGGGGGCTGGAAGCCTCAGTTAGGAGGTGACATTTGGGAAGAGTCATGAAGATGGCAGGGGGCAGGTTGTGGGCCTCCAGGCGGAGGAAAGAGCATTGCAAAGACCTGACGGGAGGCCAGAACGCATGTCCAAAGGACACGGGAGAGAGTGGAGCCAGAGAAGGCAGAGGTGTCCAGCAGGCGTGTGAACCCTGAAGCTTGTCCCAAGGCAGGTGGGAGGAGCCTTTCGAGGGCTCTGAGCAGAGGCGTGGCTCGCTCAGTGAGGGCAGGCCCTGCTCTGCCCGGTTGGCTCACAGTAGTAAGTACGGGTTTGGGAGGCGGCCGAGTGGTCCTTGCATAGGCATCTGAGGGGCACCTGCCATCCCTCTCCCTGGGGTGGCCCATTTTCCATCCAGTCAGACCACTGTCCTCCCTCTGCTTACAACCCTCCTGTGGCTTCCGGATCACTTGGAGTAAAAGCCAGAGGCTTCATGACAGCCCTCAGCCCCTAGAGCAGGTCCGCCCCGCCACTGCACTAGTGACATTCAGGGCTGTGATCCTCTGCTGCGGGGCTGTCCCGTGTCCTGCAGGATGGTGGCAGCAGCAGCTCTGGGACCTGCCTGATAGATGCCAGCAGCACCCCATCCCCAGTTATGACAAACAAAACTCTCCAGACACTGTCTCCAGGGGGCAAAAATCTTCCCTGGGGGGGGCAGGGAAACAAAAACCACTGCCCTACCAGATCTGTACCGTCCCCCCCATCCCACCTCTGTCCTGGACATTCTGCTGAAAATAGCCCACCTCCATTTCCCAGCCCAGCCCCAGCTTAATCTTCCTCATAGATCTTACCAACATCTGACATTTCTTTAGTTCCTTTGTGTGTTTAGCTGGGCTGACTCCCCACTTGCAATGAATTCTACGAAAGTGGGCACCAGCTTGGATCCCAGGTGCCCAGCACAGGGCACTCTATGCATTTGATGAGCAGATGCCTGAGTTTGGATCATCACTCCCTGTTTTATGGATGAGAAACCTGGATCAGGAAGGGAAAAACTGGATCAGAGAGGTTTGGTGACTTACCCAAGGTCACTCAGCTAAGTCTGTGGCACCAGCAAGACTAGAACTAGGGCCTCTGACTCTAAATCTGGGTTCATTTAACTCCATCTGTGCCCTCGACAGCCAAGGCCTGGGACAGGGTGGGCAATGCAGAGGGAGACCAGAGTAGCTGGATCCCAGGAAACAGGATTCCACTGGGGCTCGAACCCATGACCACCTGGATGTGAAGCAGGTATGTCACCAGGTGTCACAGTGTGGGGCTGAGGGAGAGGGGCATTGCTGGGGGATGCGAGCAAAAATCTTCCAATGATTAATTCATCTTTTTTTTTTTTTTTTTTGTGGTATACGGGCCTCCCCTCTGCTGTGGCCTCTCCC
>NW_021145378.1:35361-46902 GCF_002837175.3 Physeter macrocephalus | reverse complement strand
GATCCTCCCAGACCGGGGCGCGAACCCGGTTCCCCTGCATCGGCAGGCGGACACGCAACCACTGCGCCACCAGGGAAGCCCTAATTCATCTTAATTGACAGTGTTTTACTGAATTCTTAACAAGCCCTGGGCTGGGCATTTTGGAAAACACAGTTGCAGTGTCTCCCCGGGAAATGTCCTCCAATATCAGGCAAGCAAGCAGACACTCTTTACGATAAAGTTTGGTGAATTTACCCAGTAGACATTCCACCTGGGGTCGGGGGAGGCAGTGCTCAGGAGAAAGGGGTGTGATTTCCTGAAGAAGAGAATATGCTTTTCATAAATTACCAGGAGGAAAATTGTATGTGTCGCAATAAACTCTGTCAAGAAATATTGCAGGGCTGCCAGATAGTTAATAATTCAGAGCTGTTCCCCAGCACGATGTGGGATTTAAAAAACATTTCCTTGGGACTGTTGTTTAAAACTACTGTTAATGGCGGGCACCCTCTTATCTCATTAGATGGCCATAGTGGGCCAGCCGGGTGGGGCCTCTGGTGGAAGGCAAAGGGCAGTGACACAGTGACCCACTGTGGTGTGTGAGTGAAGCTCTGTTCCCCAGGAAAGCACCACGACGCCCATCCCATCCTCCTCACAGTCCCCAGGATGCGAGGTGAGGACCCTGGGGCTCAGAGAGGGCAAGAGCACAGACCCAGACCACACAGCTAGGAAATGGAGGACCGGGTTCGGATGAGAACCCAGGTTGCGGTGGTTGAATTGCAACGACCCCACCCTGACTTTGGGCAAGGGATTCCCCTCCTCTGTGCTTCAGTTTCCTCATCTGTAAACTGGGGATCTGTTTATTTGCTTCAACAACAAGTATTTATGGAGTACTTGTTAAAATCCAGGTGTTGGGATGGAGTGTGACCAAGGCAGACCCAGTGCTCGCTTCCATGGAGCTCCGTCTGGTGGAAGAGTCACATATGATAATCAATACTCTCAAGAAAAATAAAGAAGGGAATTCCCTGGCGGTCCAGTGGTTTAAGACTTCACCTTCCAGTGCAGGGGGTGAGGGTTCGATCCCTGGTCGGGGAGCTAAGATCCCACATGCCTCGGGGCCAAAACAAACCCCCCCAAAAACATTTTTTAAAAACTCCAGAATCAATATTGTAACAAATTCAATAAAGATTTTAGAAATGGTCCACATAAAAGAAAAAAATCTTAAAAAAAAAAAAGAGAATAAAGGGACAGGCTGGGTGGGAGGGTAGATACTTGAGTTAGGAGAATCAGGGAGATCCTCTCTGGGCAGGTGATAGTTGAGTGGAGACCTGAAAAAGAGGGAGCTGAGAGGATTTCTGGAAGAACAAGGCAGAGGGAACAGCAAGTGCAAAGGTCCTGGGGTGGGGGCCTTTGCTGCTGTACTAGAGGAGCATAGAGGGGGCCATCGCACCTGGAGTGGAGGGAGCTGGGTGGAGAGAGGTGGGAGGTGAGGTCAGAGATGCCGGCAGGGGCCAGATCATGGAGGACCCTGTAGAAGTTTCGGTTTTATTCTGGGGACCCACCAGAGGGCTGGTTTGCAAGGGAAGGACCCGCTATAGTGCATGTTTTAAAAAGACCCCCTGAAAATTCTTCAGACTAGACTGTCAAGTGAAAAAAGCACGGGCAGAACCACATGCATGGTATGCTACTGTCTGCTTTAAAAAAAAAAGGAGATAAAGGTATGCATTGGCTTGTATATGCATAAAATTATCTCTGGCATGATAGATGAAAATAGGAGGAAACAGTGCTTGCCTCGGGGAGGAGTTCTGCCAGGCTGGGACTGGGTGGGAGGGATACTTTTTTCTTTATTTTCTCTTGCACCTTTTGAATTCTGAGTCGTGTAAATTTGTTACCTATTCAAAAAATAGGTAAATACATTTTTGGAAGAAAAAGAAAAAGGCCCCTCTGGCTACCGTGTGGATAATGGATTATAGTGCCCCAGGGTGGCAGTGGGGAGGGAGAGGCGGAGGATGCTGAGGCCCTTTGGTCGGTATATTTAGCACCACTTTACAGATGAGGACTGTGGGGCTCAGAGAGGGCTAGTGCTGAGCCCCAAACCACACAGCTAGGAAATGAAGGATGGGCTCAGGGGGGAATCGAGGTCTGCTAGGTTCCTTGCTGTCTCCCTTCCACTCTCCGCTCTGTGTCCTTGGATCACCTGCCTGGTGATGTCCTCCTCAAGGCCTGGGTGTGAGGGGTTTGGTTCCCAGGCCCTGTACAAACAGCAGATCTTGCCTACAGTAAGTGCTCATAAACGTTTGCTGAATGATGAATTCGTTCACTCATTCATTGATTGAACGATGGTATCGGGTGCCTTCTCTGGGCCAGGCCCCCGGCCCCAGGATTCAGCCAGGAACAAGACAAAGCCCCCTCCTTTGTGGAGCTCACGTTCTCAGGGTAGGCTGGGGGGAGGATGTGGGGAGGCAGACGATTAGACATGACCTGAAATATGTATAATATAAGGGCCAGGAAGAAAACTAAAGCAAAGTCGGGGGGTAACAATGTGAGAAGGGAGGTGCCTTTAGACGATCAGCGATGGCTCATCTGAGGAAGGGGGCATTAGAGCAGAGGCTTCAGGGAAGTGCAGGAGTTTGCCCCACAGGGATCTGGGGGAAGAGCATCGTAGGCCGAGAGAACAGTAAATGTGTAGGATGGAGCAGAGCACTCAAGGGGGGAGTCGGCCAGGCGGAAAATCCCAGAGTGCTGAGGCCAGAAGGGACTGTCCCATCTTTTGAGGCTCCTGGGGTGTGCTGGAGAGGATTTGGCCGTGTAGGCAGAAGCTGGTGTCCATTCCCAGGCCTCAGCTGTCTGCTTTGTCATAGAGGGACAAGGTCACAGATGGAGAAGAGCTCCCAAAGGCTGGCAACACTTAACACCAAGATCAGCGGTGCACCCGCCACCGGTAGAGACTGACCCGGGCAGCTGAGGCCCACCGTGAGGAAGGGAGGGTCTGCAGGCCGATGGAGCCCCTGCCGCCGCCATCGCCTGTCCTCACAGTCTGGGCTCTGGCTCTGGAGACCTGGGTTTGGCCTCCTGTGCTTTCACCATCTGTGATCCACGTCTGGCCAGGCGTGCCCGGCTCTGGGGTGCCCATCTGGACGTCAAGCTGACAGCACATCCGGCTCAAGCAGAGCATCTTACAAGCAATCATTCACAGATTCATCAGGCTTCTAGCGATTTTATTTTGGTTTTTTGGCCCATCTCCTCTCCCAGTTGCACTGACAGGGAAAGGGAGGGGAGACAGGCTCACACTGCCTGTCTACTCTGTGCAGGAGCTGGGCTGGCCTCGACACCCATTACCTCATTCTGTCTTATAACCTCCCCCACAATTTGCAGGTGTGTAAACTGAGGCTCAGAGAAAATGGTGGCCAGCTGTGTTAAGAAGCAAAGCCAGGATTAAACCTGGGAATGTCAGATTCCAAATCCCAATTCTGCTGGCAGCTGATGCCTGGAAGGGGCTTGGCGGTGGGGCGGTCAGGGGTTGACAAAGCCACACCTTCATCCCAGGTTCAGGGAAGCCCACGGTTCCTCCATGGTAGTGAGGAGGTGAGCTGGCCAGCCAGTTGTGTGAACACAGCTCCCTCCTACCCCTGGGGCAGCCATGACCTGGGCTCAGGTGACACAGCACCTGCAGCTCGAGCTAGCTACAATATCCCCAGAGCAACGGGTAGGCAGGCTGGGGGCCTCAGTCCACTGGCCCAGCCTTGGGAAGCCCAAGAAGGGAGGTCAGGAACGCCACTGCCAGGCTTCCAGAAGCTTCTCCAATTTCTGCAGCCCCAGCAACTTCTGGAATGGATCCAGGGCAGCCTGACCCCCAGCCCAGCCCAGACGTCCTCACAAGTGCCACCTCCTACATGCACACACACACACACTGCCAGCAAGAGTGATGCCTTCTGCCCTTGGCTTGTCAGGGGCTTTGAAGATTCTGGGGAAAACTCACAGAGGTGCCACCATGCCTGAAATCCACCACCAGCCAGCATCATTTTGGGTTAAGAATTGCCTTGTCCCAGCTACCTTTTTAAAAAATATGCCTATAATCTCATGAGGGAGAAAATGACAAGTCTTTAACATATCAGTGAAATAGGGAATTCCCTGGTGGTCCAGTGGTTAGAACTCTGAACTTCCACTGCCCAGGGCCCGGGTTTGATCCCTGTTCAGGGAACTAAGATCCCATAAGCTGCATGGCGCAGCCAAGAAAAAAATAAATTTAAAGTAATAAATAAGTAAATAAAAATAACTGGCTGCGGGGGGAGGAAAGAGCATCAGCTTCCTGTTAGACTCATCAGACTTGAACTCAAATCGTGATCCAAGCCTCCACGCCAGTGGCCTCTCTCTGCTCCCCCAACCTCACATCTGTCTTTCGGTCCCCCTCAAAGGCATTCCTTCCTCTCCTTCCCCAGGCACTCCCGTGGAGTCAAGGCCTCCTTATCCTTCACGTGGACTGTTCCAGTATCCTTGCAGCCGGTCACAGCCACTCCATCTACACTCCACAGAGGCCACGGAATCTTCTCTCTCAAACACAGCCCTGACCCTCCCCCTCTCCCACTCAAAACCCTACTTGGGCTCTCCAGAAGACCCAGGAGTGGGTCCTGTCACCTTAGCTTGGGCTTCAGGACTTTCGTGGCCCAACTCGAACTGTCTATCCAGCTCCACCCCTGGGCGTTTGAGAGCACGGGCTCTGTGGTTGCTGTGTGACCTTGGGCAAGTGATTTAACTTATCTGAATCTCGATTCCTCATTCATGAAAGTGAAATAGGCCTTTGCTGCAAAGGGAGCAGTGTTTAAATCGTGTGATTCCAATGAGCTCCTGCCTGTAGCACTGGGCTGGGCATACGGTCAAGTGCTCAATGAAGCTAGCTATCCTTATTTATCACTGGCCCTAAGAAACAATGAAAAAACAATCCCCCACCATACTATACTGTTTCCTATCTCTGAGCCTGTGCAAGTGCTACGTCCTCTGCCTTGACAGCCTGGTGAACTCCTATTGATGCTTCAATGCCCCTCTCAGGCAGTGCCCTGACCTGTGTCAGCTCTCCTTCCTCAGAACACTCTTCTGTACTGGCCAAACAGCTGATCTGGAATTTTTCTATTTACTTGTTGATCCTCCACCATATGACTGTGGGCTCCCAGGGCAGCAGCTGACAAATGACTGAATTGAACCAGTCAGGGAGGGATGGTGTGATGGGGGAGGGGGTGGAGAGAGGAAGGAGGGAAAGGTCGGGGGAGAGGGGCTCTGCGGTTGGGCACTGCAGAATAAAACTTCCATTCATTCAATCATTCATTCATTCACTCATTCATCCAACAAATGTCTTTTGACCTCCTTTTCTACCTAAAGCCACTTGCTAACTTTCCACAGCTTTTAGAATCACGTCCAGAAACTCTCCTCCATGGCCCACGAAGCCCTGAGATCCAACCCCAGGCCACCTCAGTCTCCCTGTCCCTCTGTGCTCCAGAGGGAACTGGCTCCCTTTGGCTCCTCAAGCAAGGCCACATTCTAGAACGTCCTTCTCCTGACCTTTCCAGGCTGGCCCCCTGGAGAGGCCCTCCCTGATCACTCTGTGTAACTGGGGTCTCAGCCCACCCGGCACCGGCTCCATCTCAGCCCGGGTTTGTCTCCTTCCTCACCATCACAACCCACACCCCAGACACACTTGTGGGATTAGGCGATTAACACCGCCTCCTCGCCGGGCTGTGAGCTCCCCACGTCCCAGCTCACTGTCCTGACTGGCGCCTTGACGAGAGGCCACGTCTTCAGAAAGCCGCCTGGAGAGCCCAGGGAGGCTGGAGCCAACAGAGGCCTCGGTGAGCATCTAGGTCCGCCTCCTTATGTTGTAACGACAATAATAAAAATAATCATATTTCCAACTATAACAACAGCTAATGCTGCCCACGTGCCAGGCCGTGCACTTCCCACTCACTGTTTTCTTTAATCTGAACAACAGCCCCATAAGGGGAGGTTCGATTATACTCCCATTTTACAGAGGAGAAAACAGAGGCTAGGAGAGGTGGACTCACTTCCTCAACCCGGGCCACAGAGACTGTACTCTTAGCTAACCTCTGGGCAACACTGCCAGGTGACAGGGAGACAGAGAATAGCTACAATGAACACCACAGCAATGGCAGGGCAGGTGCAAGACTGAAGTGGGTTGAGGCGCCACATTTTTAGTTGTGTGACCTTAGGTCACATAACCTCTCTGGCCTCAGTTTCCCCATCCATAAAATGGAAATAAACACAGTCCCCTTCATCAGACTGAATGTTCACAGGAGGGAGAACGACAGAGCCTCTACTACAGAGTGGAGGGGAATGGGTGCCATGAGGGCAGGATTCTGGGAGTCCCCAAACACGGCCCCAGGTTCAAGGCCTTTCCCACAGCAAACTCCCCACAAAGCCAGTCTTGACCAAGGCTGCTCTGGGCCTGGCTCCACCAGGACCCCAGCAGGGCAAGTGAATGGGTCATAAACACCCTTCCCTAGGAGTGACCAGGGATCCCACTGTGGGTGGTGAGACCCAGGGGTCCTGGGGTGTGCTGTGGGCACCCAGGTGGCAGCACCAGTCCCGAGTTGAGCCCTGAGCCACGGGGACCCCGAGCACCCCCAGCCCTCCTGAAACCTGCTCGCCCCAAGGGCCCCGGCAGTAGAATGGGCGTCTGGGGGAGCCTCCCCTGGGCCGTGCCAGCCTGCCGGTGCCCAGACAAAGCCCCCTCCCCCTGGCCTCCGGGGAGGGGGGCGGGTGGGCGAGGGAGCTGACAAAGGGAGCCAGTGGGGCTGCACCCGGGGCTCGTGCCACCCCCTCCCCGACCTGCCCAGAGCGCCAGCACCCCCTCCTGCCACTCGGCCGCTTGGCTGGGGCGCCCGGCACCGTTGCTATGGCGGCAGCTCTGGGGAAGCTGCAGCTGGGTAATTATTGCGAACATCCATCCTGCCTCCTGCCCGCCCCGGAGAGCAGGGTAGCGAGCAGCCGGGGCCAGGGCAGCCCCTCCTCACTGGCTGCCGGGTGGCCGCACCCATGCCTGGCACGGCGCCCGCCCGAGGTGCGGAGCGGAGGGGAGCCACGCAGGGGGCGCGGGCAGCGGGCAGTCGGGCTCCCGCGGGGCCGGCCAACTGCGCTTCCGCCCCGGCCCCCCACCCCAGCCCCGTGCTGGAGCTGGCCAGCCAGCCCCGAACTTATTTTTTCTAGATATCAACGTACACGCCGCGCACAAAACCCGCCAGAGAGGCTCTTTTGTTCAAACGGAGTCTTTCCTTGGCCTTTTTTGTGGGAGTGGGAGGCCACAGTGCCTGGTCTGGGCTCGGGCCTGTCACACAAGGACTGTCGCCCTGGACGAGGAGGTCCCCCTGGGGCCCCACCGTGGGCCCCACCACCTCCTCAGACCCAGAAGCTCGCCCTGGCCCTGGTGTCTAAATATAGCTCAGCCTGGCTGAGCTTGAGGTCACACACGCTCCCAAGTGCCCCGGGATGGCCACGCGGGGGGCAGCGGGTGATGTCCATTTGTCTGGGCGTCTGACAAGCATCTCAGGAGCCTTTGTCCGTGCCGGGCACCATATGGGGCCCAGAGCCCCAGCCACGAAGCAGGCCTGCCTCTGCCTTCCAGGGCTCATGACCCCCTTAGAGAGACGCACAGCTGTGACACAGGAGCTCACTCCACGGGGGGCCATGAGAAAGGGGCCCCTCACGTGGACCGGAGTGAGTGAGGAGATGCAGGACTGAGGGAAGGGGTGGGTCCAGCCGAGGGGCGAGGGAGAGAGCGGGCCGGGCCTGGTACAGCCTCTGGGGGGTAGGAGTGTGGGGTGCACCCCAGGCAGGACGTGGGGCCAGGAGCAGTGGGAGGCCGCTCCTGTAGGCCAGGGGTCAGCAGGCCGCAGGGCACAGGGCCACTCTTTTCTCTCCTCTGGCCCCTGCCGCCCCCTGGGGCTCTGCACAGCCCGCGCCTTGGTGGAGGGCATGTGAAGGGCACTCAGCAGGAGATACCTGCTAGGATCCTTGATTTCTAAAGATCCCTGGGGGCCAAGGTGGAAATGGAGGGGGCATGAGGGAGGTGGGGAAGCTGGCAGGGGCAAGGGCCGTGGGTGAGGCAAGGCCCCCTGGGACAGCAGGTTAGAGGGGAAAGGGAAGAACAGACAGGACGTGGGGCTGAGAGGGAGAGAGGGCACGCCTCTCCCACTACCTGTGTCCCCTCCCCAGACCTCAGTCATCTAGGCGCTGACCAGGGCCCTGCATGGGACGAACGTGCGAAAATAAAAGGGAAAATACTGAAAGAGAGCCCAGCCCCAGCATTCCCCCAGACGTCAGGGCCTCGGGGAGAAGGCTGTCTTCTCTTCCATCGGTGATGGAGGGAGAGTGGCCTTGGCTTCAGCGTAGCCTTCTGGGCTATGGGACCATCCAGTCCTGATGGCCTTCGGACCTCACGCTTACACTCACAGCAATAAATCTTCCCAATGGGCCAAGGTTTTCCAATTGCAAAGCTCTTTCCTATCCAGCATCTTACACTATCTTCAAACAGTCCTGGTGCTTGGCTCCAGGGAGAAACAGCATCGCAGACGTGAGGATACTGAGGCTCAGAGAAGTGAGCTGACTTGCCCCGGCAGGGACGGGGGGAGATGGGTGTTGAGGTCAAGTACCCGCTAAGTGGCGGGAACCTTGCACACATCACTCGGGGCTGCAGCTAGAAAGTGTCCAGGAGCAGAACTTGAACTCACAGCTGATCCCCTGGTCCAGGGGGTCCCCTTGCCCGCCTCCTGAGACACAGGCTGGCAGGAAGCAGAGGCCAGGCCAGGCTAGGCTCCACTCCCTCTAACAGCATGTTTTCTGAGACTAGAAACCAGAAGGCAGGGGGGCCAAGACAAACAGAAATGCCCTTAGGAATCACCCAATCTGACTGTGACCATTTCTATCTTACAGATGGGGAAACTTAGGCTCTGGCCAGGCCCAGATCCAAAGAACCTGCTGTTTTCCAGATTTTGGAGTAGCCCAGACTGGGTGGGTAAGTCCCATTATCCCCAGAGTCCTATTGGGTCCAGCTGTTCACGTAGCATGTGGGGTTTTCACCTGGAATGTGGGAGAAAGAACTCCAGATGCAACTTCAGGAGAGAGGGTTCCGGGCCAGCCCTGCAGCTAATGTCAGCCCCGGGGACTCACAGGTCACTGGGTTAAAGCGACTTGGATCAGGAAGGAGGAGGAGGGGCAAGCCCCAGCCAGCCCCAGCCATCTGCAGGAATCTCAATAGTGCAAGCGACAGTGACGGCGCACGTCCGGTGCCGTATGTGAGAAAATGAAGCCAAGGCCCTTGAAGGAGCGCCTGGCACGTGATGAGGCTGCAAGACACACTCGCCACGATTGTTATTATTGTTCTTATCCCTCTACACCAGGTCTCTGCCGGCTTTTCTCACTTCATCCTCAGTGTGACTCTGTGGTGAGGCGCTAGTATTATCTCCATTTTAGAGACTAAAATGGAGGCTCAAAGATATCCATCCATCCATCCATCCACCCATCCATCATCCATTATTCATCCATCCATCCATCCATCATCCATTGTCCATCCATCCATCCATCCATTATCCATCCATTCATCCATCCAACTTCCTTCCTTCTTTCTTTCCTCCCATCCATTCCTCCTATAGCAGAGACCCAGTGCTGGGTACAGGCCTACAGGGGTGAGTCAGTGGCCCTTACCCCGCCCTCATGGGGCTTCCAGACTAGACAGTTTCCTAATGTGTAAAATAGACATCATGGTGTCCATCTCCTGGAGTTGTTGGGAGAGTATGCTCGCGTGTTTGGAAGCCCAGAGCGCCAGCAGCTGTTTTAGTAACGCAGATGTCATTGGCTGCAGTTGATAATGAGGGTGGTGATTAGTTGCAAGCCAATCCCCGGCCTGGCATCCACAGCCCACAGGGCAGGCCTGGTCTCCCACAGCTGCCAGCTCCGCACGTGGCACCGTGACCCAGACCAGGCTTTTCCACCATCAACATGCCAGGTTGGGAATTCCCTGGCGGTCCAGGGGTTAGGACTCAGCACTCTCACTGCTGAGAGCCGGGATTCGATCCCTGGTTGGGGAACTAAGATCCCGCAAGCCTCGTGGTGTGGCCAAAATAAAAATTAAAAACTTTTACAAAAAAGAAAAATAAAAACAACAAACAAACAAACAAAAATGCCAGGTTCACTCCCACCTCGGGCTTTCGTTCAGGCCCTTCCACCCACCTGGAAGGCCCTTCCCTTCCTCCCCAACCCCACCGGTCTCTCCAGATGCTCCCTCCTCACACACACACACGCACACGCACACGCACACGCACACACACACCTCTGTCCTTCGTCCTTCATTGATCTCAGACTCTCTGGGGAGTCAGCACCACCTCCTACACACATTTTAGCTCCTTGTGGGTTCAGGGCCTGGGCTCTGGGGCTGTAGAGGCCTGAGTTCAAATCCTGGCTCTTCCACCCTCCAGGCCTCCGCCTCCTCACCAGGGTGGGGACAGTGATAGCACCCACCGCAGGGTGTGTGCCTCAGGCTGGGGGTGGCAGCAGGCGTGCAGGAGGCACTTTACGAGGAATAGGCCCTTAGGATGGTTCTGTTTCTTTGGTGCCCCTGTGCTTTCTACCTCCCGTGCCCGCCCTTCTTTGCCCCACGCTGCCCATGTAGTGGGAAGCCTCAGGTAAAGGACTCCCAAAGCGGGCAGGGCCTTCACCAAACCTCCCCCTTCATGGAGGAATTTCAGGAGGGGTGGACTTTAGAAGGGGGAGAAATCTGGGGATGTGGGGTTTCCCCCCCCTTCTCCCTGTAATCACCCCAGGCAGCAGGCTACTCACCAGCAGGGTAAGCCAAGATGGCTGAAGAGTTCTCTGTGGCCCAGGTTTCAAAGCCAACCCAGGGGAGTGATTGGAGGCTTGGGGAGGAAGGATTATGCCAGGAGAGGGGGCCTGATGCAAAAACGTGACCCACTGGACAGTGCGGTGCCGGTGATGAGCACGGATGGACACAGGCGGTCTACACCCTTGGGTGGGAGTGTGGCTCAGCTCAGACTTCCCAGAGCGCAGTTTGTGAGTAGCTGGCCCACATTCTACCCAGCCCTTCAGTGGTGCCAGGGGCTAGCCAGGTACCTATCCCCGAGAAATCGCTCGAGTGCACAATGAGGCCAGGGCTGTTTGTGGAAGCAAAACGATTTCAATGTCCATCAGCAGGGGACCGGACAAAGAAATGATGGGCCAGCTCACATCATGGAATACTGCGTGTGCAGCTGTTAAAAAGAGGGAGGTGGCTGTACATGTACTGGCACAAACAATGTCCATAACACGTTCAGTGAAAATAAGGCAACTTGCAGAAGAAAACATACAGAATGTTACCATTTATGTGAGAAGCACACAAACACTACAGACACATCTAAGTCAATAGTTATAGATGATACAGATATGGATATAGATATAGGTATAGGAGATATAGGTATAGATATAAATCAGGATATAGGTACAGGGCTTCCCTGGTGGCGCAGTGGTTGAGAGTCCGCCTGCCGATGCAGGGGATACGGGTTTGTGCCC
>NW_021145378.1:10655-35070 GCF_002837175.3 Physeter macrocephalus | reverse complement strand
CGCGTACCGCAAAAAAAAAAAAAAAAAAAAAAAAAAAGAATCCGCCTGCCAACACATGGGACACGGGTTCAAGCCCTGGTCCAGGAAGATCCCACTTGCCGCGGAGCAACTAAGCTGGTGCCCCACAACTACTGAGCCTGCACTCTACAGCCCGTGAGCCACAACTACTGAGCCCGCGTGCCACAACTACTGAAGCCCGCGCGCCTGAGCCTGTGCTCCGCAACAAGAGAAACCACTGCAATGAGAAGCCTGCACACCACAACGAAGAGTAGCCCCCACTCGCCACAACTAGAGAAAGCCCGCGCACAGCAACAAAGACCCAACGCAGCCAAAAAAAAAAAGATATAGATACAGTTAGAGGTACAGATATATATACAGGAGAGTAAAACTTTTGAAAGGATGCCTACCAATTGACGGTAATGTTTCAGGAAAATGGGACTTGGGAAGTGCAGGGAAATTACTTGGGTTTTATTGGCTACATTTTATTAATGTTTGAGATATTACAATGAGAATATTTTCCTAAAATATGTATGTGATGCTAAAAATTCAGAAGGATCCTGGCCACGTGGCTGGGAGCTCGAGGCAGGGCTGGGCCGGGGGCTCGTGGGAGGCAGGTCTGTGGGGGTCAGGCCCGCTGGGTCGTCTCAGGCTGCACCTGGAGCCTCTTCCTAAACCAGCTGTGGCTCCTTCTCCCTGAGGCCAGAGGCAGAGAGAACTGGCTTTGGCGGCAGCAGCAGCACATGCAGGCCCCCTGGTCTGGAGGTAAAGGAAACTGGAACCACTTACTCTGTGAGATGGGCCCACCTCCGCCCCTCGAGGCTGGGCAGCCCCCAGAACCTGGCAGAGGGCGACCTCAGACATGAGGGCAGAGAAGTGGGCGAGGGACCCCAGGAGCCCCCAGACCTGCACGCGGGATGCCGTGCAGAGCCTGAAGCTGTCTGCCCAGACTGTGCTTGCACCTGAACCTGACGAACACTGCGTTAGAGAAGGCAGCAGCCCACCTGTGCCCCCTGAACACCCAGCCCACGGGTTGATGAGGTCATGGGTGGGAGCGGGGAGAAGGCCATTCTTGGAGCAATTCTGGTGCTGGGCCCTGAACTAGGCGCTTTTCCTACTCTGTAACTTTGGCCTTTTACTTTTGTTCAGGGTGCATTTTTTTGTTCTTTGGTTTTTGACACACAGAGCTGGGGAGTTGTTTTGGCCAGATAATGAAAACAAAGAGTTAAAATAATTCCAACAATGCAAAAGGATACATAGTGACAAGCAAGTGTTTCCCCTATCCTTTCTCCCAGCTCCCGGGCTCCCTCCCGGGAGAATCCATGGATGCAGGAGTAGATGCGTCTATTCAGACCGCCCCCCACCCCAATACTAACAGAAGCACACCACACAAAGCATTTTGTACCTTGCCTTGTTCACCAAAAATATGTATCTTAGAGCTTCTTCATGGCAGTTCATGCGAGCCGGCTCATCCTCTTTCATGCCTGGATTTCCGTGGCATACAGAATTCTTTATATGTAACAAGTCTAGAATTCTGGCCCCATGGTTTCATGCCTTCCCCGTGTGCTTACTTCTGTTCTGCACAACAGCCCTGGAAGGCATACAGTTCCCTTTGTTACAGATGAAGAAACGAGGGTGACCACCCATCCCTGCTTGCCTGGGGACTGTCTCAGTTTTAGTCCTGAGGGTCCCACATCCCGGGAAAACCCTCATTCCCAGCCCAACCAGGGTGGTTGGTTGCCCTAAGGGAAAGTGACGCTGGGAAGGGTAGGGACATTCTCCACGACCTTGTGGGTGGTCAGCGCACGCCTGACACTGCAACTAGAGTCCACTTGGCAACGACGGCACCATAGGAGGACCATGATAGCAGCGCCTGCTTAGTAAGTGCTTCATCGTGCCAGCACCTCACCCGGTCCTCACAATGGCCCCGAGGGGTAGACTGCAGGGCACCATGCACAGAATCCGTGGCCGACAAACCTGGGTTTGATCCCAGCTACAGGGCTTCCTGCACGTGTGACCGTGGTGGTCAGCTCCCTCTCAGCCTCCAGTCCTGGGCCCAGAACAGGCACTCAACAGTGTTTGTTAAGTGTAAAAAAAAAAAAAAAAAAAAAAAAAAAAAAGCAAATGAATGAATGAAGTACTAACATTTATTATTCTCATTTTATAGTCGGAAAAACTGAGGCACAGAGAAGTTAAGTCACTGGCTTGAAGTCACACAGCTCATAAGCAGAACGGTCAGGATTTGAACCCAGGTAGGCTCCAGAGCCCCTGAAACTTTGCCCTCTTCTGGAATATTCTTGCCCGCATGACCCATTGGTGCCCCCTGCCTCTGACTACTCAGAATGGTCCCCCCCAGCTAGCCCCTCCCTCCCTGCACTGCACTGCCCGGGCCCCTGGTCCCAGCCTCCTTTCGCAGGAGTCTTGCCTCCAGCTCCCCACTCTGGGCTCGGGGGCCCTGCTCTGCACCTCCCTCTGTCCCCCTGGACTGGATGCTCGTCCAGAGCCCAGTGAGCTTCAGCCTTCCCCTACAGACTTTGTTTCATTTGTTCATTCATTTATCTGACTCTTCATTCCTTTGCTCAACAAACATTTAGTGAAACTGAAATGAGCCAGCTCAACCCCTGGTGCTGGAAATTCAAAGATGAAACCAGCCTGGGCCTTGTCCTCAGGGGACAAAGAAAGCCAGACAAAGAAACGGCACTCGTAACCCAGTGAGATAGCAGCTCTGATGGAGGTAGCCCAGGCACAGCTGCAGAGCGGGTGGGTATGGGGGCTCCCAGCCCAGGCTCTGGAAGAGCTTCCTGGAGAAGGTTATGCCGGCGTCTGGAAAAATGAAGAGTTAGCAAGACAGGGAAGCGGGGAGAGAGAGTTGGGGGTTGGGGTGCTGTAACAGCTTGGACAAAGTGGCTGGGAGGTAGGAGAGAGCATAAGGCATTCATAAAGTGCAAGGTGTTCCTTCCAGCTGGGCCCCAGGCTGTCCTCTGGTGGGGACAAGTAGCTCTGGGAAACCCACCCCCTCTCCTGGTTACCCAGCCAGCTCTGCTCCCAGCGGGGCTTCCAAGAATCTCATGTCTAAGAATTCATCAGGAAAAAACAAAATAATCAGCAATGTGGACACGGAATTATGTACGTATGGAGGCTGTTTATCACGGTGTTCTTTCTTACAGCAAACAAGTGGAAACAGCCTCAGTACCCAGCCCTGAGAAATCGCCTCCTAGCCGGAGTCCACCACTGGCTGGAGTCCTCTGAAGGGCTTAGAAGTCAGGTTTTCAGAGATTATTTAATGGCACTGGAAAATGAGTCTGATGTAATTTTAAGCAAAAAACAGCAAGCTGGGGCTTCCCTGGTGGCGCAGTGGTTAAGAATCCGCCTGCCAATGCAGGGGACACGGGTTCAAGCCCTGGTCTGGGAAGATCCCACATGCTGCGGAGCAACTACGCCCATGTGCCACAACTACTGAGCCTACGCTCTAGAGCTCGCGAGCCACGACTACTGAGCCTGTGTGCCACAACTACTGAAGCCCGTGTGCCTAGAGCCTGTGCTCCGTAACAAGAGAAGCCACCACGATGAGGAGCCCGTGCACTGCGACGAAGAGTAGCCCCCGCTCGCTGCAACTAGAGTAAGCCCTCGCGCAACAACGAAGACCCAACGCAGCCAAAAATAAATAAATAAAATAAATTTATAAAAAAACAAAACAACAACAAAGAACAAACAGTAAGCTGCAAACTATTTTATTACTCTAAATTAGGATGTGTATATATGTATACATATATATATACACACACACACACACACATATACATATATACACACGCACACATACATGTGGGAAGATATTAGGAAGAAACGTATCGAATGCTTCACAGTGGTTATCTCTGGTGATGGGCTAACCTAGGGGTTGTATTTCCTTTTCAAAAATAATTTCCTGTGTTCTCTGATTTTGCAACAGAGGGCCAGACTCACTTTTATTTTCGGAGACTGATTCTAGGAGACAAGCTCTCTGAGGCCACGACTTCCCTTTCCAGCCTCCTCTGAACCGTACCTCCCGGCCCACCAGGAACCCTCCACTGAGCCGCACAGACCACTGTTCCCCAACATCCCTGTACATCAGCCTCCGTGCTTCTGCCTCTGCCGTTCCTCTGCCTGCCTTCCCTTTCCCTCTCCCTCTGGTGAAACATCCCCAGCCTCCCAAGCCTGCCTCCCAGGCTCCTTCCTCCGAGGAGCTGGCACACACGGAGCGCCCATGCCATTGAAGGCTGGGTTTACGCGCCCAGATCCCTCAGTGGACCCTGAGCTGCTGGAGGGAAGGACCTGCTTTATCTCCACCCCCACAGATGCTTCATTTGGGGCCCAGATTTATTTGTATTTATTCCCCCCAACACTTTATTTTGAAAGTGTGTAAACCTACAAGAAACAATAAGAGGAACACCCATATGCCCTTCACTTAGATTCTTCACTATTTGCTTCTTCCCTCCCTTGCCTGGTCTTGCTGATCCAGTGCAGACATCTCAGCTGGGGATGGGAAGTTGCTCAGTGGCCACTGGAATGAAGGAAAGAAGGAACGCGGACACGGCATTGCTCCCCTCCCTATCCTCTGCCCCAGCGCAGAGCCTCGCACAGCAAAGCATCGCTCTTCCTAAAAGGCCGAAGTCGAGTTGCCCACCTGTTTGGAGGCCGGCTGCCCGCAGTCAGTGCAGCCCCTTCGCGGACGCCCAAGGCCTCACCGTCCCTTCCGGCCTCAACATCACTGACCCCCGGGAGGCAGCCTGGTCGCCACACCAGCCTGCACCCCACACTCTGTGGCATTTGGCTCTTGGAGCCTCCGCCCTCCTCGCTTACCTGGCATGGACACATGGCCTCTCCTTCCACATCTTCAGAGAAGCAGAAGCCTTTGCTGGCCTTTCCTCAGCCTCTTGGGACGAGGGCAGCCTCTGTGAGGGTGACCGCTTGTGCTGGTTTGTCCAGGACTTTCCGGTTTAGCCCTGAAAGTCCTGTGTCCTGAGGATCCCTTAGTCCCTGGCAGACCACGATGGCTCTTACAGGGTGGGTCGGACCCCACTGCTGGGAGAAAACGTCTGTAAGCTGCTCGGAGTGAGCCCACGTCCCCACGCCCCGTCAAGGCCACCGAACAGGCCCAAGGCAATGTTTGCTCATGCTGGCTGACTGCCTGGAGGAATGAACGAACGAACGAATGAATACGAATGAGTGGACGGATGAACAAACGATAACGTCACCTCCTTTGAATCTTTGCTCAAATGTCACCTTCTCCGTGGGGCCTTCCCTGGTTGCGCTGTCTCACATGACAACCCCCCGGACCCCCCTCCCCCTACCTGTTGTACGAGTTTCCTCAGAGTCTGTATCACCAAGTGACATTCTCCATATGTCGCTGTTCATCTTCTCTGGGGTCTGTCTCTCCCACTAGAGCGTCAGTTCTACCAGGACAGGAGTTTCGTCTGTCTTGTTGGCTGCCATATCCCCAGAGCCTAGAATAGTAGGTGTTCAGCAGGTATTAGTTGAATGAATGAATGAATGAGTGAATTGGCGTTTTCCTGCAAAAGGTGGAGACTTGTGGCCTTCTCACACATTTGGTCTTCTGTGCAACTTGTTCGACAGACGTCAGCACGCACTGCGTCAGCGGGTGGGGAGTGGGGTGTACAAAGCAGGGTGCCCAAGCTGATGGCCTCATGGAGGAGGGGCAGAGGCCAAGGTAAGAACCCAAAGAGGGCTTCCCTGGTGGCGCAGTGGTTGAGAATCCACCTGCCGATGCAGGGGACGCGGGTTCGTGCCCCGGTCTGGGAAGATCCCACATGCGGCGGAGCGGCTGGGCCCGTGAGCCATGGCCGCTGAGCCTGCGCGTCCGGAGCCTGTGCTCCGCAACGGGAGAGGCCACAGCAGTGAGAGGCCCGCGTACCACAAAAAAAAAAGAACCCGAAGAACCATCACGCCTGGCTGTATGTGAGGCCAGAGACCCGGCATTTGGGGATGGGACCTCTGGGGCAGGACCCCCTACAATTTGCGACAGCCCTAAAAGGCCAGGATCACGGTAACCGTGGCCAACATACGTTAAACACTTGCTATGGCCCAAGCATGGTTCTGGGCTCTTTACGTGTTGTTTCTCAGTTAATTCTCAAGTCTCTGAGGGGCCGTTGTCCCCACTTTTCAGATAAGGAGACTGAGGCTGGGGAAGCCGAGTAACTTTCTCAGGGGGCCACAGTGAGTAAGTGGGGAGTCAGAATCACACTCCAGAGCCCACTGCTGACCCCAGTGCCCTCGAGAAGGAATAAGGCTCAGAGAGGTGGAGTCCCAGTCGGTGGCCGGCCTGGGGTGGTGCAGAGGGTGACCAAAGGGAGGGGGACAGGAGGCAGGGGAGGAGTACAGAGACCCCACGCCAGGTGGTTTGGGACCAAGGTTCCAGAGGTGCAGAGCAGCTGCCCAGGACTGGGGGACAAGAGGGACCAGGCCTGGCTGGGGAGATGGGGCCAGACTTCTCGGTGGAGGTGTCCCCACTTCCTCTCCTCTCCTGGGTAATGAGTACAGAAGCAGTGGGCAACTGTCTCTCACCCTTCGTGTGCGCCTGAGAGCAGTGTGAAAAGGCTGGGACGGGCAGCAGCCCCTCTCCCGGCCACTCCTCCTGGGCTCCCAGCATCCATCCACCTGACCCACCTGGTGGTACCAAAGCTCGTTCCATGTCAGGAGGCGGCTGAGTGACTCAAGGTTCTCTGACATATCTAACTCTTCCACCCACCTAATACAGACAGGGAAACCGAGTTCACATAGTGAGGAAGCCGCCCAAGTCACCAGCAGAGGGGGGATTCCAACCTCAGCTGTCTGGCTCCAAAGCCTGTGCCCCAAACCTCTACCCAGACCTGGGGCCCTGGCCCACCCTGGCTCCCACCCTGCCACCCACCCTGCCAGCCTGCGCACTCCAGCAGACACTGCATTCAAGGCCCCACCGTGTCCCCACGGCCCAGCGGAGGCCTCAGCGCACAGTAGGCACACACCAGCACATCCTTGTGATTTACATCTTGCAGCAGTGACTTCCCCATCTGCACGCCCCCCTCCAGGTCTGGGGAGTAATAACACTCCCTCATTCAAACAACTCAGCCTTTTCAAAGACATCCCTTCATCAGAGGGCAGAGAAGCAGCAAGAACACAGGCTTTCAACCAGCCAGCCTGGAAATGACCCCCAGATCCACCCTCAGCTGTTTGAAAAGGTTAAGTGGCTGCCCCTCCCCAAGCCCTGATTTCCCCCTCCGTCATACGGGGTGGACAACAGTCATTGCGAGGATTAAAGGAGACACCACGAGCCAGGGCCAGGCACACAGTAGGTGCTCCGAAGGGTGATTTTCTCCATTGATTTTCTCCATTCTCCAACCTCCAGGGCTCTCCCAGGGTCTGACCCTGACCTGCCCCCGCTACTTTTAAAGTACGGATTTCTTTTTGCTTTCTTGTTTTCGGCTGAGGCAGATCTTAGTTGTGGCATGTGAGATCTTCGTTGCGGCACTTGCGGCATGCAGACTTCTTATTTGCAGCATGCAGACTTCTTGGTTGCGGCATGTGGGATCTAGTTCCCTGACCAGGGATTGAACCCAGGCCCCCCTGCATTGGGAGCGTGGAGTCTTACCCACTGGACCAACAGGGGAGTCCCAAAGCATGGATGTTTTGAATCATGGTATGTGTGAAAAGTTACAGAACACACAGAAATGAGCTGCCCCCTGGTTGGAGCGCTCCAGGCTGGCACAAATGTAATCATGACAGGGCTTCCGCTTCCAGAGTGTCTTCTTCGGGCCAGGGGCTATACCAGGTGCCAGAGGCGTGCAGTCTCCTTCCTTCCTCCTCACAGCTTCCTCCACAGAGGGTGCTTAGTTACCCCACCTTACAGATGGAGAGACCAAGGCTCCAAGTGGTGAGGTTGCTTCCCCAAGGCCCACAGCCAGCGAGTGGTGGAAGTAGAATTTGTTTTCGTGTAGAGGTATATTTATTGACATGGAAAGACGTTTACAATATATTATTAAATGAAAAAGCAGCACATAGGACAACAGAGTATAATTTGGGAGAGTATAATTAAAACGTAACAGTGTCCCTGGTTCAATCCCGCGTTTTGGCACCAAAAAAAAAACGTAACAGTGGTTGTCTCTAGGTGATAGGATTATGGACCTTAACAATATTTTTCTTTTTTCTTCTGCTTATGAGTATTTCCTAATTTTTTATAGCAGCTTTATGGAGCTATAATTCACATAGCATACAATTCACCCATTTAGTGTCCAATTCAATGGCTTTTAATGTATTCACAGAGTCACGCAACCATCACCACTGTTTTCTAGTATTATCATAGTCCCTTCCCAGAAAACCCCTACCCATTAGCTGTCACTCCCCACTTCCCCAAACCTCCTCTATAGGTTTGCCTTTTCTGGACAACTCATACAAAAGGATTCATCCATGTGGTCTTCGCGACTGGCTTCTTTCACTCAGTATAATGTCTTCAAGTTTCACCCATGTTGTAGCGTCATTCATTTTTATGGCTAAATAATATTCCACATTATATTTATTAATTCATCAGTCAAAAGGCATTTAGATTATTTCTACCTTTTGGCTATTATGAATAATGCTTGCTATTAATATTTGTGTAATTTTTTTTTTTGGGAAGCCCTTTGTGTAATTTTTAAAAATTAATTAATTTATTTATTTTTGGCTGCGTTGGGGCTTCGTTGCTGTGCACGAGCTTTAGGTGTGGCGAGCGGGGGCTACTCTTTGTTGTGATGCGTGGGCTTCTCATTGCGGTGGCTTCTCTTGTTGCGGAGCACGGGCTCTAGGTGCACAGGCTTCAGTAGTTGTGGCACGTGGACTCAGCAGTTGTGGCTCACAAGCTTAGAGCACAGGCTTAGTAGTTGTGGCACACGGCCTTAGTTGCTCTGCAGCATGTGGGATCTTCCCGGACCAGGGCTCGAACCCGTGTCCCCTGCGTTGGCAGATGGATTCTTAACCACTGCGCCACTAGGGAAGCCCCATTTGTGTAATTTTTTGTGTGGACATGTGTTTTTAATTCTCCTGGGTAGATACCTCAGAGTGCAATTGCTGGGTCATAGGGTAACTCCATGTTAACCTTTTGAGGAACTGCCAGACTGTTCTCCAATATGACTGCATCATTTTACATCCCCACCAGCAGTAGATAAGGGCACGGTTTCTTTACATCCTCACCAGCACGTATTATTATCTGTCTTTCTGATTCTAGCCATCCTAGTGGGTGTAAGGTTGTACCCCATGTGGTTTGAATTTGCATGTCTCTGATGGCTGATGAGGTTGAGGGTCTTTCACGTGCTCGTTGGCTGTTTAAATGTCTTCCTTGGAGAAATATCTATTCAGATCCTTTGCCCATTTTAAAAAATGGGTTACTTGGATCATTATTACTAAGTTTTTGGAAGTAGGATTTGAACCCAGGTCCTGCTTGACCAATAGATCCTGCACTTGCAGGCAGGTACCCCTGCCTCCAAGGAGCTCTGGACGCAGCCTGGAGTCCTGCCCATCCTCAGGGCAGGTGAGGGCCAGCACATCCCTCGAGCCTGGCGGGGGCCCAGCACATGACAGGTGCCCAGGTAAACAGATGGACAGACAGACAAACAACTCTATCTCCAGGAACTGGTGAGCTAAAGGGGGAGAAAAAAGCACTCAGAACAAAAAGTCTGCACCCCAGAAGGAGGAAGCTACCGAGGCCCTGCTCCAAGAGGTGGAGATAAAGCCCTGAGCGCTGAGCGGCCATCATGGCAACTGCTTCTCGTGTCCTCGGTGGTGGTGACCTATCTGCCTGTTTTTACACTACTGACTGTTGGCCCACGTGAGGCTGGGAAGAGGAGGCCCAGGGAGATTATCAGGGAATCCGAGATCATATCTGTCCAGAAGGGGGCTGTAGTGGGTGTGCAGGGGCGGCAGCTAGACAGGAGAGTGGGGCCTGATGGGGTGTGGCCCCATACCTGTGACGCTGCTCTGGCCACAGGGACCCACTGCCTTGTCACCAAGGGCACCCTTATCTTGAACACCCAGCTCTGGAGTCCAGCTCCCTGGGTTTAAAGGCCAGTCTCACCATCTCCTTGCTGTGTGACTGGGCAAGTTACTTCCCTTTTCTGAGCCTTGGTTCCCTTCTGAGGCTCTCCTGCGGAATGAAGCTAATCAGGTTGAGAATGAAATGAGAGTATAACATGGCCTTAACATGACCTCTGGTGGGGCCAGGCTGCTAGACAGCATGGCTCACCCATGGGGCATCCCCGCCCACCCTGGACTCAGAGCCAGAAGACTGTCACCCTGGGAAACAGACGCCACAGAGTCTCCTAAGAACACTTGAGACCAGCCACTTGCAGGAAGCTTCACCCTCAGACACAAGCTTAAGTGCGTGGCTGCAGAACAGGGCAGCTTCTGGGGGCTTCGTGGTAAAGGTGGACCGTGCAGTGGTTACGAGAGCAGCCCCTCACTCAGGCAGCCTGGGTTCAAATCCCAGCACCACCACTTGCCAGCTGTGAACCTGGACCAGGACTTGTCTCTCTGTGCCTTGGTTTACCTTTGGAAAATGAAGATGACAACAGTCCTTACTTTATAGGTTGGTTGTGAAGATTAAATGTAGTAATATAGCAAAAATAGGGATAAAGTCTTAGCTTTAAAATAAAGGCTAAGGCATCTTCTGAATCCTTTTCTTTGGACCCCGTGCTCCCCAAGATTCTTCCAGAGTCCCCAAGATTCCTCCAGTTCTGATATGTGGAGGAGGGAGAGGTTTTTTACTATGTTGGCATTTCCCAAAGTGGGACCCATAGCCCTCTAAGCTCACGAGATGGTCCAGGACAATTGAAAAGGACACCATCGTCAGAGGTCTGCCTGCTGCGTAGACAGAGCTGCTGCCTCTAGAACTTCACAAACGCACATGAAAGGCTCTGAGAAACCCTGCAGAGAAGAAACCCCATTGGATGGTTAAGTTGGTGTTTTCCAGATTTATTTCACCATGAACACCCTTTTCTTTCTTCCTTTTTTAAAAATTTTTTTAAATTTATTTATTTATTTATTTTAGGCTGTGTTGGGTCTTCGTTGCTGTGCGCAGGCTTCCTCTAGTTGTGGCGAGCCGGGGCTACTCTTCATTGCCATGTGCGGGCTTCTCAATGCGGTGGCTTCTCTTGTTGCGGAGCACGGGCTCTAGGCTCGCAGGCTCAGTAGTTGTAGTGCACGGGCTTAGCTGCTCCGCGGCATGTGGGATCTTCCCGGACCAAGGCTCAAACCCATGTCCCTGCATTGGCAGGTGGATTCTTAACCACTGTGCCACCAGGGAAGTCCCGAACACCCTTTTCTGCCCAACGTCAATTTAACAACCTGCTGGAAAAACACTGACGGTCCAGGTCATTTCTAGCTTGTAATTTCTGCCTCACAGAAGAAACAGAAAGTTTTCTAAAGATTATCATCCCCGCATTGGAGAAGCCCCTTTCAGTTTTTCTAGCACTTTGACACTTGCCCACAGGAAAGCGCTGCACCCCTGCGGCACGCCCTCAGCCCTGCTTCCAGGGGCAGAGACGGGTAGAGAAGGCCCCCTCACGGACGCCCCCAGGACTGGCTCAGCTCCCTTCCACCCCCTGCAGTCACCACCAGCTCCAGACCAGACTGAAGGCCCAGAACATTGTCAGGACAGGAGGTGGTGTCTTCTGGGAGACTTCTAGAAAAGTAGTTGCCACAAAGAAGCCGTTGTGGGTTGAGCCAGCCCAGTCTCAGGCAGGGGAGATGTGCTGCCGGATCAGGAGTCTCCTGGCGCTTGCAGAGGAGGCCCTGTGGCCACCGGGCCCCATCAGGAGGGACAGCACCACTTTCAAATGCAGTAGTCTCCCCCATCTCCCTGTTAATGTTTCAGCAATTCTAACATTTGGAGACCAAAGTGCATCTCCCAGCCGGCTGTGTGAACTCAGAACAAGTGCCAAAATTCGTCTCCAGGCCTGTAGGGTTTGGAAAATGAACTTAATGAGCTAGTCAGTGGAGGAGAGTAACATTTATTGAGCACCTACTACGTATCATGCTTTGTGTAAGAAGCTCTACCATTATGATAAGATCTCGATTCTGATAACAACCCCATTTTACACATGGGGAAACCGAGGCTCATGGTGGTAAGTTAACATGACCAGGGACGAAGCAGAGCTGGGATTCAAACCCAAGCTGGGTTTCACCTCCCCAGTCCCGGCGCCCCCGCTCCCCCATCCCTACCCCCCCGTGGTGTTCTGGGCGGCCTGGCTGAAATCACTGACAAATGCTTTGACACCACGTTTCATACCTCAATCCCCAGGCCCCGCTCATTATTAACCCAGGCTCCCCAGGCCTGGGGTATGAGGAAGGGAATCGGAGGGGAGACTAATGTAGTCTGGCCCTTAATGGTGTGGTCCACGTTGTCCATGAAGAAACTGGCTTCGGGTTTTTTGGTCCATGTCCTGAAGAATTGGGCTGTCTTGGCCCCAATCCTCTGATCATCCCTGGGGCATGGCAGGGGAGAAGTAGAAAAATCAGTTTTCTGAGCCTGCTAAGCTGAAGGCCAGCCCACCAGCCTGGGGCAACCCTGCTGACGTGAGAACCACACCCCTGGGAACCCAGCCTGAGCCAGGCACCTGGGCTGGGCCCCTTTTCTCTTGGTCATTCCTGTGGCTCCTGGCTGCAGCCTCCTTCCCTGCATCCTGCCCCGCCCACCTTGCAGGGTCCTGGCACACAGCCTGGGTTGGGGTGTTGGGCCCACTGCACAAACCTCTGGAAACCCCTTTTCCCTCCCCTGACTCCCCAGAATTCCTCAGTCAGCAGTGTGGCTGTGGGGTGGGTAGAGGGTGGATGCAGGGGAGAGGGCACACCACCCATCCCGCTCCTGGGGGGCTCTCATCTGCTTTGTCTGCACAGCTGCAGGGAAAGGACACCCCACCTTAAGCTCCCGGCCCCCTGAAACACCTACCTGGCCACATCCTTCCTCTTGCCCTTCACAGGAAGCGCCCATCGGACGGCGGGGAGAGCAACATCCCAAGTGCGCCAGAGGCCTCTCCCTCCACCCTCCCTCATCCCTAAGCCATCTGATTGGCAGGCTTCCTCTTCTCCATCCTGAGCAGGCAGCCAGATCACAGAGAAGACAGTGACTTGTCCAAGGCCAGGCAGCCAAGCAGTGGTGGGCATCACTCCTGGATGCGACTGACTCTGGAGTTGGGGTCCTTTCTCCCAGTACAGTGCAGTGCTCAGGGGTGCAGGTTCAGAATCAAGACTGCCAGATTCAAGTCCTGGCTCCTCCACCTCCTTGCTGGGTCACCTGGGATTGGTTACTCAACCTCTCTGTGCCTCAGTTTCTTCATCTATACAATGTTGTTAGAGAGTCCCTGAGTTCAAACCCTGTGTTAGCTGTGTGGCACTGGGCAAGTGATTTAACCTGTCTGCGCCTCAGTTTACTCCAATTTTAAGTGGAGATATTGATATATATACGGCAAGGGTTGGTATGAGGATTAAAAGCGACAACTGTACGTCTAGGGCTTTCTGGCAGGTGGTGCCTGGCAGGCCCACGGGTACTGCTGGTTGTTTGTGGTCAAGGTGCTGCTGTGGAAAGATGCACAAGAAACAAGTCTCAGAGAGCATCTCTGAGGGAAGGAAACTGGGTCGGGGGGGACCTTAACTTGCCTCTATATGTTGTTTTGTACCTTCAGAATCCTGTATTACAAACGTGTAGTATTACTATTTCCAAAGTTGATTACAAAACTATTGTACAAAGATGCTCCCTAGTGCTTACACACAGCCTTGTGCTGGCCAGAGACCCCGTCTCTCGGGTGCCCCCTTCCTGCTTGGCCTACCCCTCCATAGCCACACCCAGGCCTTGTGCAGGCCCTGCCTTTTAGCCCACTCCATGTCTCCCAGCAAGTCCCCAGCACAGCCTCAAGGGCCATGAGGTGTCTCCTTCCAAGCACAGGCCTGTCACTTTTACCGAGAGGGACGTGGGCTGAGTCTCTGTTCCTCCACCGTCTCACCTGTAAGTGAAAATGCTGGTATCTCCCCCACAGGGGGACTGTTAAGGACGAAGTGAGGTGCTAATTCGTGGAAAGGGCCAGATACAGTTCACAGCCCAGGGTCTCCCTCCTCCCCTCTGTCCTTTGAAAAGGGTAAAATGGGGGCTTCCCTGGTGGCGCAGTGGTTGAGAATCTGCCTGCCAATGTAGGGGACACGGGTTCGAGCCCTGGTCTGGGAAGATCCCACATGCTGCGGAGCAACTAAGCCCATGCGCCACAACTACTGAGCCTGCGCGTCTCGAGCCTGTGCTCCGCAACAAGAGAGGCCGCGACAGTGAGAGGCCCGCGCACCGCGATGAAGAGTGGCCCCCGTTCGCCGCAACTAGAGAAAGCCCTCGCACAGAAGCGAAGACCCAACACAGCCAAAAATAAATAAATAAAAATTAAAAATTAATTTAAAAAAAAAGAAAATATGGTTTGTTTAAAAAAAAAAAAAAGAAAAGAAAAGGGTAAAATGACATTGAAGGAAAGCTGCCAACTTCTCGGAACTCATCTCTACCCACGAAGCCCCCTCCAACCCTGCAGGTGGAGCGCAAACCTCCCGAGCCAATTCCTGCCTCCAGGCCTTTGCACCTACTGTTCCCTCCTCCTGGCCCATCTTCCCATCACTCAGTTTCTCCCAATGCTGCCTCCTCTGAGAGGATCACCCTCTCTAAAATGGCCCCCACCCCCTCCCTTATCTCTTGCCCCCCCGTTGATTTTCTTCCTGCTACTTACCATTACCCCAAATTGTATTTTTTGTTTCTTTTTTTTGGCTGCACCGCCCACGCAGCTTGCAGGATCTTAGTTCCCCAACCAGGAATTGAACCAAGGCGCCTGGCAGTGAAAGCATGGAGTCCTAACCACTGGACTGCCAGGGAATTCCCCTTTTTGTTCTTTTTCTTTTTTTTTTCAAATTGTATATTTTGAATAAACTATTTTTAGGGAATAATTTTTTTTTATACATTTATTTATTTATTTTGGGGTGTGCTGTGTCTTCGTTTCTGTGCGAGGGCTTTCTCTAGTTGCGGCGAACGGGGGCCACTCTTCATTGCGGTGCGCGGGCCTCTCACCGTCGGGGCCTCTCTTGTTGCGGAGCACAGGCTCCAGACGCGCAGGCTCAGTAGTTGTGGCTCATGGGCCTAGCTGCTCCGCGGCATGTGGGATCTTCCCAGACCAGGGCTCGAACCTGTGTCCCCTGCATTGGCAGGCAGATTCGCAACCACTGCGCCACCAGGGAAGCCTGGGAATAATGTTAAATTCACAGAAAAGTTGCACAGACAGTACAAAGGGTTCCTGTATACCCTTCACTCAGTTTTCCTAATGTCAGTCCATTACCTACCAGTGGTACATCTGTCAAAACTAAGAAATTAACACTGATATATTACCATTAACTAAACTGCAGACTTAATTCACATGAAATTATACTTTTCCTTTATTTATTACTTGTTTTCAGCTGCTTCCCCCACTGGAAGGAAAACTGAAAGCAGGGAGGTCACCTCACTCACTCACCACCAACTCCCTCATACCTGGCAATAAATATTGATGGATAAAAGGAAGGGAAATAATGGCAAAACGGCCAATGATGACTGAGGACTCCCTTTGTTCTGCGTGCACTAAACATGGTAAATCATTTAATCCTCACGACAACCCATGAGGTAGCGGCTACCTGTGGGGAAACTGAGGCCAGTGCAGTTTGGGGACCACACAGATGGTCAGCACCAGGGCAGACGGGCTCTGGCCCTTCCCTCAGGAACCAGAATAAATGCCGATCCTTCCAAGTCCTTAGTCCACGTCAGAGCTGGGGGTCGGCACCCTTCTGCGGCCAGGATGCTGAGGCCCCAGTGTGGCTGACTTGCCTGAAGCCACAGATGGACCAGAGCGCAGGGCTGGGCTGGAACCTGAGCCTCCTGCCTCCAGCTGGCCGCCCCGAGGCGGCAGCTGCCCCCACTCTGCAGGAAGGGTGTGGGGTGTCGCTCCCAGGGCTCCCAGCCCCGCCCTGCTTCAAGGAAACAGAGTGCCCGGTTCAGCCACAGCCTGTGGGCTCACTCGTGGGCCCCTGACTCCCAGGGCCCTTGCAGACGCAGAGCGCAGCTGAGACTCCCCCACCACTGCCCTTTGCCTGTGGCCTGGGCCTCTGGGATCTGCGGCTGGGGGAGGTGGGGTTCAAGGATGGACCCTCTCCATCCCGGAAGATGCAGCCTTCTCCGGGGAGCCTGCTGGGCTCTGGGACAGGGAGGAACAGGAAGAAATGGCCGTCCCTTTCCGGATGTGGGGTGGGAGCAACACCTCCCAAAGGGAAACGCCGGCCCCAGCAGGCGCACAGGACTGAGGCGGCCACCCCCGTCCAGCCTGGGTTCCGCCCAGCGCCAGCCTGGCGCAGGCTCGAGGCCCTAATAATGTTTGCTGGATGCCTTCAATACAAGCCTCAGTGCCCAGAATCTCCTTGAGGTTTCAGCCAGGCGTGCCTGCCCCATCCCCCATTCTGGGGAGCAGAATAAGTATGGGGGGGCGGTGGTGACAGGGGACACCATGAGGTGGTGGCAGCCTCTGTGAGAGAGGCAGGCTGCTCAACCCAGAGCTGGGGGGTAGGGGCGCCTTGTGTGCGGCTAATTAAACAGTGACTGTGATGAATCGGGGAGAGGCTGCTGCTTGCTAATTAAATGTGCCCGGCGTCTTGCCCGGCAAGGATGGAAGGCAGGAGCAGCCCTGGAACCACGTCGCAGGGCCTGGCCAGCAAGGACAGCGCTTGGCAAACCCCACCCCCCCACGCTGGCTCTGGGCATCCCTTCCGGCCTCTGGCCCTCCAAGCAGGACCCCCGTGGCCCCCTCCCCACTTCCCTATCTCTCCTACCCACCTTGCCGGGAGCCAGGGGCCTCGGACTTCCCCCTCCCCCCCAACCCCAATTCCTTTCCTGATAAGGGGCTGGGTGTTGGGGAGAAGGAGCTTGTTGGTGCCCAGCGTCTGGGCTGGTGGGTGGGCATCACTATGAGCCTTTGAGTACTCCCTATCACCCCCCACCAAGACCCCAAAGTTGGGCAAACGAGTCCAACCACAAGAGGCTGGCTGTTGGGAATGAAGCCCCAGGATAATTTTTAGAATCACAGATTCTGAGACTCATGAGCTTAGGCATCACCCAGTTTGCCTGGCAGATGTTGCCGGGGTCCTGCTTTGCCCCAGATGCCCTGGTGTGTGAGAGAGACTGGGGGAGGCTCTCCTTTCTGGCCTCAGTGTTCCAGTCCTGAAACAGGAAGGTCAGAACAAATGATCTCTGACCCCTGAAGATTCCTATAGAGTGGACAAAAAGACCCCAGGGCTGCCCATCCCTGCCCCGTGTCGGCTTCAGCGAGCAGGCTCAGTAGCTAAGAGCACAGGCTCCAGAGGCCAGACACCAGGGTCCAAGTCCCAGCCCCAGCACTGGCCAAGTGTGTGACCTCAGGCAACGTAGCTAATTGCTACCTGCCTCAGTTTCCCTGTCTGCAAAGCTGGGGATGGTCATGCTGCCTACTCGAAGGGTCACAGAGGGGATCAAGAGAGAGAATCTGGGTGAGATACTTAGCACAGTGTCTGGTCCATGGAACAGGCCCAGGAAATGTCTGCCATTGTTATTTGAAAACTGGGGCACTCCGGAGGGTGTGGCCTGGCGCCTGCCTCTCCTCCACGTGACCTCCGCGGCGTGCAGCCCTGTGCTCTGAGGACAACCGCATCTGACATGGGGAGAGCGAACACGTCACCCTTCACTCCAGGGCTCTCACACTCTCTCTGACCCTGGCAATCTTCTGAGGGAAGTAGAGCAGCAAAGAAGAAAACAGTGGAAGCTCAGAGAGGCTCAGCAAGCGGCCCAAAGCCACACAGCTAAGTGAGGGGCAGAGGCAGCCCCAGTCCCTGAGTGGGAGGACAGGATGGGATAGGGATTCCCGTGGTGACATCTGTTGAGCTCCTACTGGATGCCAAGTCCTGAACCAGCTGCCACAGAGGGAAGTGAGGAGCATGGGAGAGTCACTCTGCCTTCAAGGGGGCCCGGTCTGGAAGGGGAGAGAAAAAACATACACAAGTAATGGAATGCAAGGCAAGTTGCAGGCATCCGGGTGGGCGGGGGCTGCGGCAGCCCTCCGGGGAACAGGCTGGGAGATGCTGCTTTGTCTTGGGGCTTGATTTGCAAAGCAAAGGTTCTGCTTCTGTTTGGAGGGTGAAATCATTATTAGGGGCGTCTCAGAGGGCCTGATAGAGCCCCGCTGGTGCTCCCAGGAGAATCCTTCGGAAAGGAGGTGAGATACTCTGCTCTGGGAAGTGCCGGGTGGTCCCTGAGGTCTATGGTGCCTATTTCTGTGGTTCTGGGGTCTGTCACGTGAGGTATCTGGGGGTCCTGGATGTTGTGGTTTCCAAGACTACGCTGTCCAGGGCCCCCATCGTGAATCCATCCATATGCAAAATGGGCTGTGACGTGTCCCTTCTAGGCAGCCAGGCACTCTCCAGGATAGGGGCTTTGTACTGCCGGGTAATGTGGTGGGGGAAGGGTGCCTCAGCCATAAGAGGCCTAGTGACAGTGGAAACCTTTTGAGGCTGAGAAACTCAAGGCTGTTGGCCCTGATACTGGGACGCCTGGGCCTTACGCAGCCAGCCCAAAGCAGACAGGGATGAGTGCAAGGTCACTGGCCTTGGGGGCAATGTCTCCATCCTCCCTTCTCAGAGATCAGTGCTCATAGGAATGGGGAGATGGCTTGGGTAGGTCTAGCCACCAGGAAGTCTGTGTAAGCAAAGCTAGTGGCTCCTGGAAAACACGCCCTGCCTCTCAGCCTCCCTAGGGCCCCCTGCACCAGAGCTGGGCCAAATGCTGGTCTGGGGCGCCCTCTGGTGGTCCTTCTGGGCAGTGGCAGAAGCAGCTGAGGGTTTAAGGGTGAGTGGTCAGAGCTGGAGGACCTTAGAGTGGACCACCTCTCCCACTGCAAAGATGGAAACACTGAGGCCCAGGGAAGGGGGAATGGAGCAACATGCCCAAGATCATACAGCAATTTAGTGGTCAAGCCAAGAACAGAACCCAGGCCTCCCTCTGTAGCAGTGGCTGCCCTTGGTGGGTCTCAAGGCATCCCTACTAGGGAAGGGAAGGTTGAGTGTCCAGGAGGGTGACTCCCCAGTGACTGTGGACAGCTGGATGGAAGGCGGCTGAGCAGCTGTGTCATGAGGCATGCAACACTTCCCTTCCCGGGCCTTAGGGTCCTCACCTCTAAACCCGGGGCTATTGTGTTGGCAAGGGGACTGGGGTCCCATTCATACACACTAGTGGTGAGGCTGTAACAAGCCAACCTTCCAGAAAATCCTAAAATGAGCCTTGCTACAGTGAGTATTGTATTTAATGGTGAAAGACTGGGTGCTTTCCCCCTGAGATCAAGAACAAGAGAAGAACGTCCTCTCTCACCATTTCTGTCCAACATTGTACTGGAGGTTCCAGCCAGGGCACTAAGGCAAGAAAAGAAAGGCATCCAGATTGCAAAGGAAGAAGTAAAACTATTTGTAGATGACTAATGTATATAGAAAATTCTGAAGAATCCACCAAAAAATATTAGAACTAATAAACGATTTCTGCAAGGTTGTGGGATACAAGCTGATTATACAAAAATCAATTGATCTCTATGCATTTGCAATGAACACTTCAAAAACGTAATTAAGGGCTTCCCTGGCGGCGCAATGGTTAAGAATCCTCCTGCCAATGCAGGGGACATGGGTTCGAGCCCTGGTCCGGGAAGATCCCACATGCTGCAGAGCAACTAAGCCCATGCACCACAACTACTGAGCCTGCACTCTAGAGCCCGTGAGCCACAACTACTGAGCCCACATGCCACAACTACTGAAGCCCGCACGCCGAGAGCCCGTGCTCCGCAACAAGAGAAGCCACCGCAATGAGAAGCCACCGCAATGAGAAGCCCGCGCACCACAACAAAGAGTAGCCTCTGCTCGCTGCAACTAGAGAAAAAGCCCACACGCGGCAACGAAGACCCAACGCAGCCAAATAAATAAATAAATAAATAAAGCCTCACATTTACAGTTAATTGATTTTCAACAAAAGTTCCAAGATAATTCAACGGGGAAAGGACAGTCTTTTCAACAAATGGTGCTGGGACAACTGGTTACCCACATGCAAAAGAAGGAAGCTGGGCACCTTCCTCACACCCCACACAAAAATTTACTCAAAATGAATCTTAGACCCAAATGTAAAAGTTAAAACTATGAAACTGTTAGAAGAAAACATAGGCATAAATATTCATGCCCTAGGATTAGGCAACAGTTCCTTAAATATGACACCAAAAGCACAGCAACAAAAGAAAAAAATTGGACTTCCCTGGTGGTGCACTGGTTAAGAATCTGCCTGCCAATGCAGGGGACACATGTTCGAGCCCTGGTCCGGGAAGATCCCACATGCCGCGGAGCAACTAAGCCCGTGTGCCACAGCTACTAAGCCTGTACTCTAGAGCTTGTGAGCCACATCTACTGAGTCCACGTGCCGCAACTACTGAAGCCCGTGCACCTAGAGCCCGTGCTCCGCAACAAGAGAAGCCACCGCAATGAGAAGTCCACGCACCGCAATGAAGAGTGGCCCCTGCTCGCCGCAACTAAAGAAAGCCCGCGTGGAACAACGAAGACCCAACGTAGCCAAAAAATAAATAAGTAAATAAATAAAAATAAATTTACAAAAAAAAAATAGATAAATTGGACATCATGAAAATAAAAAACTTTTGTGCTGCAAAGAACATCATTAAGAAAGTAAAAAAACCACCCACAGAATGGGAGAAAATATTTGCAATTCATATATTTGATAAGGAATTGTAACCAGATTATATAAAGAACCCTTACAACTCAATAATAAAAGACAAATACACTAATTTAAAAATGGGCAGGGCTTCCCTGGCGGTGCAGTGGTTGAGAGTCCGCCTGCCGATGCAGGGGACGTGGGTTTGTGCCCCGGTCTGGGAAGATCCCACATGCCGCGGAGCGGCTGGGCCCGTGAGCCATGGCCACTGAGCCTGCGCGTCCGGAGCCTGTGCTCCACAACGGGAGGGTCCACAGCAGTGAGAGGCCTGCGTACCGCAAAAAAAAAATGGGCAAATGATCTGAGTAGACACTGATCCAAAGAAGGTATACAAATGGCCCATAAGCTCATGAAAGATGCTGAATATCATTAGCCATCAAGGAAATGCAAATTAAACCCACAAGATACTACTTCGCAACCACTAGCTTTCCTATTAAAAAAACAAAAACAACAGCAGATAATAACAAGTGTTGACCAGGATGTGGAGAAATCAGAACCCTCACACACTACTGGTAGGAATTTAAAATGATGCAGCCACTTTGGAAAACCGTCTGGCATTTCCTCAAAAGGTTAAACAGAATTAGCATATGACCCAGCAATTCCATGCCTAGGAGATATATATCAAAGAGAAATGAAAACATACATTTGCACAAAAACGTACATGAATGTTCACATTCATAAAAGCTAATAAAAGCAGAAACAACCCAAATGTCCACAGACTGATGAATGGATAAACAAACTGTGGTTTAATCATGCAATGGAATATTATTCAGCAATAAAAAGGAATAAAGTACTGATGCATGCTATGACATGGATAAACCTTGAAAACATTAAGCTAATTGAAAGTCACAAAAGTCACACACTGTTTGACTTCATTTATATGAAATGTCCAGAATAAACAAATCCATAGAGACAGAAAGAAGACAGCCCTTTTTAAAGAAAAATCAATTTATTTATTTTTTTATGGCTGCGTTGGGTGTTCATTGCTACGCACGGGCTTTCTCTAGTTGCGGCGAGCGGGGACTACTGTTCTTTGCGGTGTGCAGGCTTCTCATTGTGGTGGCTTCTCTTGTTGCAGGGCACAGGCAGGCTCTAGGCGCACGGGCTTCAGTAGTTGTGGCTCGGGGGCTCTAGAGCGCAGGCTCAATAGTTGTGGCTCACGGGCTTACTTGCTCCACGGTATGTGGGATCTTCCCGGACCACGGCTCGAACCCATGTCCCCTGCATTGGCAGGTGGATTCTTAACCACTGCTCCACCAAGGAAGTTCCAAGATTGTCTTTTATAGGGAATTCCCTGGCAGTCCGGTGGTTAGGACTCCGTGCTTTCAGTGCTGAGGGCTCGGGTTCAATCCCTGGTCGGGGAATTAAGATCCCACAAACCGCATGGCATGACCAAAACAAACAAAGAAAAAAAAAAAGAAGAAGAAGAAGAAGACAGTCCTTTATAGCAGTGGTTGCCTAGGGCTGGAAGAGAGGATTGGAGAAAATGGGTTTGGGGTTCTTTATGGGATGATGAAAATATTCTAAAATTGATTGTGGTGATGGTTGCACAACTCAGAATAAACGAAAAACAATGAATTGTATGCTTAAATGGGTGAATTATATGGTATGTGGATCATTTCTCAAAAAAGAGCCTGTTCTTTGGACCCGAGACTCCACTTCTAGAAATTCCTTCTAGGAATCATTCAAGTTCACGAAAACATATGCATAAAGCTTTCCATCATAGTATTGTATGTAATGGCAAAAGTGTGAGAATAACCTAAGTGTCCATCAGTAGGGGAATGAGTCGGTTATATTCATCCCTGGGACGGAACAATGGACTCATTAAAAATGAGAATCACATGGACAAGGTCCAAGATACACTGCCAAGTTTTTTTGTTTTTTGGGTTTTTTTTAAAGCAAGTTACAAAAATAAACCTGTAGATTAAAGGGACATAAAAGAGAGGATTTTTAAAAGACAAAATTATAGCATCTAGTGATGCACACTTGAGTGATAACAAGCCAGAAAGTGATTATCTTAAAAATCCAGATAGGGCTTCCCCGGTGGCGCAGTGGTTGAGAGTCCGCCTGCCGATGCAGGGGACATAGGTTCGTGCCCCGGTCCGGGAAGATCCCACATGCCACGGAGTGGCTGGGCCCGTGAGCCATGGCCGCTGAGCCTGCGCGTCCGGAGCCTGTGCTCCGCAACGGGAGAGGCCACAACAGTGAGAGGCCCACGTACCGCAAAAAAAAAAAAAAACAAATCCAGATAATGGAAACTTTTGGGGGGAGGTAGGGAGTGTGACTAAGATGGGGCACACTGACGGCTTCTGGGGTGGCGCTGGCAGAGTTCTTCACCTGGGCAGTGGGTCCAAGGGTGTTTGCCTTATAATATGTCGAGTTGAGCACTCATTTTATGTGGTCTTTCTGTATGTGTCATATTTTACAATAAAAAGATTTAGAAAATAAAGTATACTCATTCTAATTTTTTTAAAAGCAAGTATCATAGGATTCCATTCTTGTAAAAACAGTCTATATCTATATGTGTATACACAGAAAAGCACTTGGAAGTTTGAAATTTGGGGTGCTCTTAATTTATATTTTTCTAGTTTTTTTCCTGCAGTGAACAAGAATTACTTTCACAACCAGAAAAAAATAAAGCTTTTGGCTGTGTCTTGGGCATTCCCTTGGAGCTCTGGCATCGTGTGAGCAGAAAGGGAGATTGTGATGGCCTTGGAGCAGCTGGGAGATGGCACAGGGGTCTGTGCAGGAGAAGACCAGGATTCATTACCTGCTCAGTGCCCAGGCCTAGCCAAGACCCCAAGGCCCAGCCTGGAGACTCGGCCGCTGCTGCACAGCCGTCCTGCTGGCCTCGTGCTCCAAAGATGCTGGGAACGCAGTTTGACCTGGCGAGCTCGATGGAGGTTGCTCTGCTCCCATCTGTCCAAGTCTCCTATCGTGGGCCGAGGACGAGAAGCCCTGGCAGAGGGCAGGCGAGGCAGGGGTGAGGCGGGGGGCAGCTTCTCACCCTGGCTGGCTTTGCTACCACCAGCAGAAACCGCATAATAATAGCTAAATGAGCACTTTCTACCTGCCGGGCACTCACGCTAGGTGGGTTTCGTGGTTCATTTTATTGAGGCCTCCGGATGACCTGAAGGATGGGTGGGGGGGATCATCATCTTCATATTACAGGTGGGCAAAGTGAGGTCAGGGAGGCCCCTGGAGCAGTCACTATCTCTGAGGCTGGATTTAGCCAGACCCCTCGTGTGCAGGGCCTCAGTGACCCCTCGCAGGAACCCTGGGAGGGGGCTGCCCTCATTTGGCAGATGAGGACGCTGAAGCTGAGGGAGGTGGTCAGCTCCCCACGCCCCACAGCAACTGCGGCAGGGCCAGGCGGCCTCTCCCAGCTTTGAGGGGCGGTGGGCGTGTTCCCACCCCTGCAGACCGGCTCCTAGGCAAGCTAGTGATTGTACTAAAACCTCAGGAGCGTGCGTGACAGCAGCCACAGTGCTCTCAGAGACACCCTCTCATTTGCTGCTTTCAGCAGGCCTGTAAATCTTCCATCCGACTGTATTTCCCCCCATTTTTTTTTTTTTTTTTTTTTTTTTTTGCGAT
>NW_021145378.1:8288-10533 GCF_002837175.3 Physeter macrocephalus | reverse complement strand
GGCCTCTCACTGTTGTGGCCTCTCCCGTTGCGGAGCACAGGCTCCGGACGCGCAGGCTCAGCGGCCATGGCTCACGGGCCCAGCCGCTCCGCGGCACGTGGGATCTTCCCGGACCGGGGCACGAACCCGCGTCCCCTGCATCGGCAGGCGGACTCTCAACCACTGCGCCACCAGGGAAGCCCCACCCCCCATTTTAAAGTCTGGAGGCCCAGAGAGTTGAGTGACAGGCCGAGGGGGCCCGGGGCTTCCATTATGCAGCTGCTGCTCTTGCCCTGCATGGGGGGCAGCTGGCGTGGGAGCCCGCGGAGGCAGTGTGGCCAGCCCCTTTCCCGCTGCTGCGGGGAGACAAGAGAGTAGCTCTCCAGAGGAGCTGGGCCCCCTCCTGGCCGAGCTCCCCAGCCACAGCGTGTGCCTTCCCAGGAGGAGAAAGGACACCCAATGACAGAGCCAAGGGCGAAGTGCCAGGGACAGCTGCCAGGTCTCATGGGATCCAGAACCCTCTGTAGCCTCAGCCCAAGATCATCCCCTGCACCTCCATCAGTCAACAGTCAGCCAGCTCACGTCGGGGAGCTCACACCACGTACAGAGGCCAGGCCACCGCCAACAAGAGGGGCCGCTTGTCGAGTGCCCACCACTCGCTTGCTGGGCACCGACTGCACTAACCACCAAAGCCTCACCACACTTTCAGGAAAGGCAATGGAGGCTCAGAGAGATGGAGTGACTTGTCCAAAGTCACAGAGCCAGGTAGCCTCAGTTTCCACCAAGGAGGGACAGAGGAAGGGACCATTCAGGACCCTTCGGTGGGAGGGAAGAGACCCACATGGAGGGGAGGTGGGGAGTAAGGGAGGGCCTGTATCGTGAGCTCTGACTCTCTCAGGACATAATTTACTTATTGATCCAACCGTTCTCTGTTCCTTTACACATTCGTGGACCATCTCCACATGCCAGTGTTTTTGCTGAGCATTGAGGACTCAGGTAAACCTGGCTGATCTCTGCTCTCCCAGAGCTCACGGCCTAGCAGGGCAGGATGGAAAGGAGAACTGAGGCAGTCAGAGGCCCCTACTGGCCTTGGTGGCTAGTATTTACTGAGGGTCTACTGTAGGCCAGGACCAGTGCTGGGCACTGAGGGCACCAAGTGAGTCAGAAGCACAAGGCTCCTGCCCTCCTGAGGTGTACATTCTAGAGGTGTCCAGCCGTGAACCTCCAGAAACCCTGCTTGCATGACCCCTGAGCCCTGAATACAACAGGACATTTCTCAGAAAGGGCTGGGGGATGCAGCAGACCTAGGGGTTCTCCATGAGTCATATTGGGGCCTGGTTCCGGGCTGCTGAGCAGGGATCCGGGAAGGACAGGAAACCCGATGAGTGCCTTGCTAGGAACTAAATCAGGGCCCTGGGAAGCCAGAGATATTCAAAGGGGTCTGGAGTCATCCAGTCTGGACAACTGGAAGGCCAAGGGCCAGCCATTCAGGGTGTAGCCACAGACTCCTGGGGCTGGGGACACGGCAGAGAATCTCAGAGCTGGGAAGGGCTCCACGGCTCTTACAGGGCAAAGGTCACTTGCTGAGGCCACCCAGGCCCTACCAGGCCTTTGTTCCTTTGCTCCCCAGTGAGGCAATACTGGGTCAGAGGCAGCGTTATAGCATTCGATTCTAGCCACTCTAGCATCAGGTCCACATTACAGCCTAGGGAGGGTGAAACGGAGCCGAGAGGACTTGCCCAAGATCACACGTCAACTCATCCCAAGCAGAGTGTGAACGGCGAACGGCCCAACCCTTTCCTCCAGCTCGCACCCCAGGACGCTGCCCGGAGAATGGGCACATCCACACACCGTGCTGGTGATGTGAACAGCACTCCAGCGGGGGCACAGCATGAAAACTCTCTTCCTCAGCCTCTCCGGTGGGGTGCTGGGGTTTATTTTTTGTTTCTTCCAAATGCTCGACCTTTGCCGTCACCTGGAGATGTTAAACCGAGCGGCCCCTCTCAGAATGAATAGCAGACAGGATGCCCCAGAACCGCTCCATCTCGGCAGCCGAAAAGCTGGATTTATATATATATATATTTTTGTTTTGTTTTGTTTTGTTTTTTTTTATTTTTTGTAGTTTGCGGGCCTCTCACTGTTTTGGCCTCTCCCGTTGTGGAGCACAGGCTGCACACGCGCAGGCTCAGAGGCCATGGATCATGGGCCTAGGCGCTCTGCGGCATGTGAGATCTTCACCGACCGGGGCACGAACCCGTGTCCCCTG
>NW_021145378.1:0-8101 GCF_002837175.3 Physeter macrocephalus | reverse complement strand
GCAGGCGGACTCTCAACCACTGCGCCACCAGGGAAGCCCTGGATTTATTTATTTATTTATTTATTTATTTATTTATTTGAGGTACGCGGGCCTCTCACTGTTGTGGCCTCTCCCTTTGCGGAGCACAGGCTCCGGACGCGCAGGCTCAGCGGCCATGGCTCACGGGCCCAGCGGCTCCGCGGCACGTGGGATCTTCCCGGACCGGGGCACGAACCCGTGTCCCCTGCATCGGCAGGCGGACTCTCAACCACTGCGCCACCAGGGAAGCCCTGGATTTATATTTTTAAGTGGAAGTTTTAAAACTGCCAAATTCCCTTGATAAAAAAAGAGTCAAAATAGGAGAATTTAAAAAATAGGAGAATGGCTAAATAAATTCTTAATAGAATATTATACAGCCATTAAATAACTTTAAAGAAAATTTGAATGCTGTGAGAAAGTGTTCACAATACGATGTAACGTGGGGGTGGGGAGACGGAAGGCAGCTGTAGAGTATGATTACAATTAAAACACACCCTTAGATACACATGTATGATCCGTGCGGAAAAACAGGACTAGAGAGAAATACAACAAAATATCGACGGCATTATCTCTGGGCACCGAGATGACAGATGACTTTCATTATCTCCTTTCTACCTTTCTGTAGTTCCCCAATTTTACAATGAGTATGAATTGCTTTTATAATTAGACATAAAACAAAAAAGCAGAGTCAGGGGTTGCTCTTGCCCAAGCTTACCCTCCCTACTTGCCCCTCCCTCCACACCAAGCTGGGGGCCGCTGGGCTCTGTCCTTGGTGGCCGGCCCCGGCCTGGCCGGAGATCATGGGGTTCACCAGCCATCCCTGCCCGTGGAGGAACCAGCGAGGGGACACTGCCCTCTTGGAGCCCAGGCCCCGCCCCAGGCCCTCTGGAAGGGTCAACTGCAGTATGTAAATTTCCTGGCTGGGGACTCTGGGAGATGATCCTCTCCAGGGCTGAGAATCAAAACATTCATTATCTACTGTATGAGAAAAGCCATCTTCTTTGTTCCTTGAGCCGCTGAGCTGAGTCCACAGCGGGAGGGCTGAAGGAGAGCGGGCCTCTGTCACCTTCTCACCACAGGGCACCCCCACCCCCGGCCCCGGGCAGGCTCCCAGCTTCCCCACGTGGGACTGGAGCTCCCGGCCCACCTGGTCTCTGGGGCCCTTCCAAACCCAACGCTCTGGGCTGCTTCTAACCTGAGAGGCGAAGGCCCAGGGGCACTGGCCCTGTCTTAGAAAAGCTGTCTGGATCCATTCAAGAGCAGTGTTTCAAAAAGGCTGGAGAGTCAGAATGCAGCATTCACCACCACCCCCATCGACGCAGCCCTGCGTCTGGCTGGCACCTGCTTTTGCCCCACCCTGTTCTCACCCACTGGGGCTGGACTAGCGGAGGTTTCCAGAGAGAGGGGGCTCCCTGCTCTCCAGAGCTGGCCTCAGAGTTGGGCCAGTTCCAAAACGGTGCCCTCACTTCCTTTTGGCCACTGCACCCCCTCCCGGTTCTGGAAGCTTCTGCCTTCCTCCTGGACTATTTTAGCAATCAGGTCACCCGTGGGCTCACTCTGAGCTTGTGGCCAATTAGAACCCACACGCCTTTTTCACAGAAATGGTGGTACCTCCGCCTCCTCCAGATCCTTCCAAAGTCAGGGTCCTCGGGGTGAAAACACAGAACCAGGTGGTGACCTGGTGGTCCTCCCATATCGGGAGGTGTGGGGGGGGGGCTTGCTCAGGAACTGAGGCCAGGCACTGCTTCTGTCCCCATCTTGGCCAGCGCCCTGCAAAGGTGGCTGCTGGCGTGGAGGGAGCGTTGGTCACAAGGACGTCGGGGTGGCCTGCACATCGGTGTGTTCCCACACGGTGCCGCATCGGTGCTGGAGACACATGTCCCTCCCTCTGGTCCTCACCGGCCCCAGGCAGTGAGCTGATGCTCATTTGGAGGGGAGCTGAGTGACCTGTCAAGGTCACCGTGCTGGTGAGCAGCAGGGCCGAGATGGACCCTGGGGAGCCCCAGCAAAGCTCAAGTCCACCTGGGCTGCCCTGGCGTTTCCCTAGGGCCTGGCAGACAGTGGCAGCCGGGCCCAGCTGGCAAACGAGTTCTCATGAAACGAGTTCTCTGCAGCCCTGGTTCTACCCAAATAGCAGGTTCCCAGGACCCCACAAAAAGCCCAAAGCCCCTCGTAGCCCGTGTGTTCCGCTCAGCGCTGCCGATTACCTACTCCTGCTTCTGCTAAGCCCTGGCCAACAGCAGGTGGAGCCTTCTGGCCTAAGACCCGCCCCCCGCCCCCTCCCCGACACCTTGGCTTCAGGCGGAGGAATGTGAGCCAGTTCCCATCCTTCCCTCCCCCAGGCCTCTGACTGACCACAGGCCTTTCCCGGCCAACGCGGAACCAGGTACTGGACCAAGAGCAGATCCTCGGGAGCCCGCAGTCCATCCGGGAGGAAAAAAGATAACAAACATGCAAACAGAAGGGCTCTCCGTGATTGTGTAATGGAGGTGCAGCGGGAGTCGGGGCAGGGCAACTGAGAGGGGGTGGAGAAGAGCTTCGGGAGAAGGGATGCAGGGGCCTGCGGCCTGGGGCTGGGAAGAGCTTGGCACCGTCCAGGAACTGAAGGAAAGCCAGTGTGGCTAGGGCAGCACAGTCCAATAGGAATAGAATGCGAGCCACACATGCAATTTACAATTTTCTAGTAGCCGCGATTAAAAAAATAAAAAGAGGGAGTTGGCATGGGGTCTCTGTCCCCAGGCTGGTTCCACCACAGTTTCCTTTAAGATCACACCGACCTTGGACCCAAGGCTGCCTTACGAAGTACACAGTGTTCCTGAAAGTACACCCTTCACAACAGTCTTAAAGTTTGCAGCAGAAGAATGTAAAGTTCCTGCAGCAACAAGTGCACTTATTACCAATGATGGGATAGGAATAAATCCTGCACAGACAGCTGGAAATGCTTTTCCAAAGCATAGTTCAGAACTGTGAATTACTCCTAGAGATGGTGTTGGAAGTTGTTAATATCTGCTACTTGGAACATACAATTACTTTTCAGAATAAATATTGGTATTGTTGTAAAAAGAAAAAGTAAAAAGAAATAAAGTGAACTTCATTTTAATATTTTATTTAACCCAATATATCTCAAATATTAACATTTCAATGTAGAATCAATACGGAAATTATTATTATTATTATTATTGGCCATGCCATGTGGCTTGTGGGGGATCTAAGTTCCCTGACCAGGGATGGAACCCAGGCCCCCTGCAGTGGAAATGCTGAGTCCTAACCACTGGACCGCCAGGGAATTCCCAATATAGAAATTATTAATGAGACATTTTACATCTTTTTTGTACTACAGCTTTGAGATCAGGTGTGTATTTTACATGGATGTGCACATCTCAATTCAGACTGGCCGTATTCCAAGGGCTCAGCAGCCCCGTATGGCTAGTGGCCACTGGTTAGGACAGCACAGGACTACGGGAGGGGGAGCAAAGGGGAGGAGGTGTGAGATAAGGTCAGAGAGGTGGGCAGGGATCACCTTGGATTTATTCCAGGAGTTTCCGGAAGCTATGAGAGGGCTTTAAGTAGGGGCGTGATGTGATTCACTGCTGTCTTTAGAGGCTGACTCTGGCCACCACTTGGAATGCTTTGGAGCAAGTGAGTGAGGTCACTTGCCAGACAGACACCCAGGTCGGGGCTGAAGGCGGCCTGGGCCTCATTGAGGGCAGCCATGATGGAGCTGCAGGGGACACTGAAGAGGCCGTGGAGAGGCAGAGAGACAGGGAGACAGGACTTCTCATCTGCATTTTTTCCTCCTCTCTGCCAAAATTCCTCCAAAGTAACCCTGTCCTAACAGTTGCCTTCCTCCCAGGAAGAGATCTGCGTGGTTGCTATTTAACAAAGCCTACAGGCGCTCAACCAGAAACAGTTTGCCAAAGGCCCAGAATTGAAACGGCTGCCACTTTCTGTGTCTCAAAGAATCACTGCATTTCTGAGCAAGAAAAGATAAATTTTCTAGATGCTCAGTATCACCTAGTGATGAGATGATCTCTGGGGCCAGCCTGCCTGCGTTTCAATCCCTGCTGTCCCTCTAACAAACTGTGTGACCTTGGACAAGATACGTAACACTCCTGGGCTAGTGTTTCCTCATCTGTAGTCCAGAGGCATTAATAATCTCTATCTCTGGGGTGACTGGGAAGAGTAAATAGGCGTATACCTATGAACGTGGTTAGCACAGTGCCTGACACATATGAGGAACTCATTGCATGTTATCTATCATAATTGTTGCTGTTTTTGTTAACAGATGAGATAACTAAGGCCGAGAGACAGGAAGGGACCTGCCCAGTGTCAAACAGTAAACCTGCGGCAGAGCAGGAAACAGAATCTAAATTTTCTAATTTCTGGCTCTTACACAGAGCCACCTCCCAATTGGAAATGCTGGCCATCCCTTCGTTCAGACAGTTACCATGTTCTCCCCATGTGCCAGGTGCCATGCTGGTACAAGCCCCATCTCGACAAAATCAAGGCTTTCCAGTTCGGAAGGAAACAGCTCTTTGTCAGCCACTCTGGACTACAGGGTGAGAAAGGTTTTGTTCAGTGCAGGCAGAGAGACACATGCTGATAACAGGGCAGTCAAAACAGCGCTGGCCTGAGAACTGGGAGACCCCAGGCTGGGTCGCCTCTGCCTGAGCTGCTCTGTGATGTGGGCAAAGGGCTTCACCTCTCTGATCTCAGCACTCCTGGCTGCAAGGCAGTGGACAGACGTTAACAATCACCTCCTCTGTGGAGCCCCGAACTCCAAAGCGCTCACGGCCTGACTGGGGAGAAGGAATGAACTACTAGTCAGACTGGGATGTGGCCTCCAAGGACGTGGGCCCTATGGCTCAGATTTTCTGGAACATTCCTGACTGACCCACCCTTTTCATAGGAGCCATGTGTATACTGGCCCACAAATCCTAGTTTTTAAAAAACAATTTGTCACTATAATAAAATTATGAGAGTCTGGTTCACAGGATTTCATAAACCAGCAACATTTCTAAAGAACCTTTAGGGAACTTGCAAAGGACTGAAAATTTGCTGTTCTGCCAAAGAAGGCCCTTAAAACCAAACAACAAATGGCGCTGGGAAAACTGGATACCCATGTGCAAAAGAATGAAACTGGACCCTTATCTTCCACCCTACACAAAAGTCAACTCAAAATGGATTGAAGACTTAAATATAAGACATGAAACTATAAGACTCCTAGAAGAAAACATAGGGGAAAAGTTTCATAACAATGGTCTTGGCAATGATTTCTTGGATATGACACCAAAAGCACAGGCAACAAAAGCAAAAACAGACAAGTGGATCTATATCAAACTAAGAAGCTTCTGCACAGCAAAAGAAACAATCAACAAAAAGGCAACCTACAGAATGGGAAAAAATATTTGCAAACCATAAATTTGCAAACTATATATATGATAAGAAGTTAATATATAAGGAACTCCTACAACTCAATAGCAAAAACCCAAATAACCAAATTAAAAAATGGGCAAAGAATCTGAACAGACTTTTCTCCAAAGAAGACACACAGATGGCCAACAAGCAAGTGAAAAGGTGCTCAGCATCCTTAATCATCAGGTAAATGCAAATCAAAACTACAATATGATATCACCTCACACATGTTAGAATGGCTAATATCAAAAAGACAAGAATTAACAAATGTTGGAGGATATAAAAAAGAGAAACCTTGTGCATGTTGGTGGGAATGTAAAACGGTGCAGCTGTTAGGGAAAACAGTATGGAGGTTCCTCAAAATAAACTGAATACCATATGATCTAGCAATCCCACTTCTGGGTATATATCCAAAAGAACTGAAGTCAGGATCTCAAAAATATATTTGCATTCCCATGTTGACTGCAGCACTGCAATGGAATTGGAAACAACCTAAATGTCCAGTTGACGGACGGATGAAAGTAAAGAAAATGTTGTACGTACATACAATGAAATGTTTGTTATTCAGCCATGAAAAAGAAGAATATCTTGTCTTATGCTACAACACAGATGAAAACATGAGGACATGCTAAGCGAAATCAGCCAGTCACAGAAGGACAAATACTGCACGATTCCACTTATATGAGGTATCTAGAACAGTCAAATTCATAGAAACATAAAGTAGAAGGGTGGTTGCCAAGGGCTGGAGGGAGGAGGAGATGGGGAGTTGCTATTCAATGGGGGTAGAGTTTCAGTTATGCAAGAGAAATAAGTTCTAGGGATCTGCTGTACAGCGCTGGGCATCTAGCTAACAATACTGTGCCATACACTTAACATTTTGTTATGGGAGTGGAACTCATGTTATATCCTCTTTAACCACAATAAAAAAACAAAGTACCTTCTAGAAAGGACATCAGAACACCAAAAAACAGGAAAGCTATCATCTCAGAATAAAGAATAGTCCTTCAAATTAAATAGCTTTAGTTTTGTGGGGGAAACAGACCACAGGGTGTGTGTGTGTGTGTGTGCGTGTGTGTGTGTGCGTGCACGCGCATGTGTGTGCGTGTGCATGTGTGTGTCTTGCTTTCTGCTCGCCCCTGCCCCCGCCCCTGCCCATTTCTCATCACACTAGACCTTGCGTCTGGAAGTCCAGGAGAGGAAGCCATGGACACTTCCTCCTCTGACCACCGCCCCGCCCCCCCCCCCCCACCTTCTTCCTTCAAGCCCACAGCACTTTGCACACACAGTTTTAGAAGAATGCTTCTCTGTGTGTGCGTGCACGCGCATGTGTGTGCGTGTGCATGTGTGTGTCTTGCTTTCTGCTCGCCCCTGCCCCCGCCCCTGCCCATTTCTCATCACACTAGACCTTGCGTCTGGAAGTCCAGGAGAGGAAGCCATGGACACTTCCTCCTCTGACCACCGCCCCGCCCCCCCCCCCCCCCACCTTCTTCCTTCAAGCCCACAGCACTTTGCACACACAGTTTTAGAAGAATGCTTCTCTCACTTATTTGGGGCTGGCTCTGCATCTTCCCACTGGGCTGTGAGCTGCGGAGGGCAGGATGCATCCCACCCCTCTGTCCCCACCCCCATCTAACTGGTACTGGCACCAGGTAGGGGCCTGGCACACACTGCTGGGTGGAAAGTGGATTCTGACGGGACCTGGGGAGGCAACGTGGGCATCGGGCCCAGGAGACCTGAAGGGCTTAGGAAGGGAAGAATGGAAACCATATGGAAGGAGTGTCCCTAAGAGAAGCTCCCCCAGCCCCAAGACCCCTCTGTCTCGAGGACTGGGTACCTCTCTGTCCCCCCTCACAGCCTAAGGGAGGGTGGGGAGAGGCAGCGGGGGATGGGGGTGGAGGTGGGGAGAAGCCCTGGAAAGATTCCTTCCCCATAAGGCCCAGGGCTGGGACGAATGGCAGGAAGAGGCTGAGCTGGGCCCTCAGAACCACAGACGAGCTGGGAGTTGGGAGGCCCCGGCCCCTCCCGGGCCAGCCCCGCTCCCTCCACCCGCTCCGCCGGCCAGAGGTGTCTCAGCCCCAGCAGCCAACCACAGGGAGAGCAGAGGGCGGAAGTGGCCGGCTCTTCAGACCTGGCTGCCGGAGGTGGGCTCAACGGCCATACGCTCCCCACATGGCAGCCACCGCGGTCCCCCAGGCCCAGAGGCCCAGGTGGGGCACCAAGGGACATGTGACGGACAGATGGCAGCTTCAAAAGCACACACTGGTCCTTCTGCTTGATTTTCACCCAGTCACTCCCTCCCCTGCTTAAACCCCTCACGGTCACCTGGTGCCCTCAGAATAAAGACAGGCTGGCCAGCTGTAGGCTCCCCTCACCCTGCACTCATCTGTGCCTCTTGCCCGGGCCATTTGGCTCCGTTTGCAAGTAGGCGTTTATTTGTGAGAGTCTCCAAGTGCGCAGGGACACATCTGCTTTTGCTCCTGTGGTGTCCCCTACGTGGTGCAGAGAGCCTGACCCCGGTAACCATGCAAGAACTGTTTGTCGGTGGAATGAATGAAGAAGCTGGGGAGGAGGGTGCGGCTGTGGGGCAGCCAAGGGTTTGGAGATCAGACAGCCTTGGGAAGACCCACTGGCTGTGTGAGCTTGGGCAGGTCCCCCGCCTGGCAAGCCT